>NW_027552089.1:0-47439 GCF_045843805.1 Urocitellus parryii | reverse complement strand
GAGATTTCAGGAAACTCGTAGTTTTTTTGGAAGCTTGGCAACCCCTTTCAATGAAAGTGATTCTCGTCAGTCTCTGCTTAGGGCTACTTGCATAGGACACAAACCATAACGATAGAACTTGGAACTACATTATTGTGCCAAGTTTCAAAGAGCTAGCACAAACCGTGTTTGATTTAGAGTTCCAAATACATGTATCCATATAGGAGAAAACAGAGTGAAACCTAAACATGAAAACGGTTACTGCAAAGGAACGGTTTAACCTAGAAGAACGAAATTTGGTGAGCCAAGTGGAACTGCTGTACTGAATATTACCTGCAAGTATCATCAAGATTGGGTGAAAAAATGTTTGCTGAGATTTCAGGAAACTCGTAGTTTTTTGGAAGCTTGGCAACCCCTTTCAATGAAAGTGATTATCGTCAGTCTCTGCTTGGGGCTACTTCAATACGACACAAAACATAGCAATAGAACTTGAAACTACATTATTGTGCCACGTTTCAAAGAGCTAGCACAAACCGTGTGTGATTAGAGTTCGAAATACATGTATCCATATAGGAGAAAACAGAGTGAAACCTAAACATGAAAATGGTTACTGCAAAGGAACAGATTAACATAGAAGAACGAAATTTGGTGAGCCAAGTTGGACTGGTGTACTGATCATTACCTGCCAGTATCACCAAGATTGGCTGAAAAATATTTGCTGAGATTTCCGGAAAACTCGTAGATTTTGGAAGCTTGGCAATCCCTTTCAATGAAAGTGATTCTCGTCAGTCTCTGCTTGGGGCTACTTCCATAGGACACAAACCATCGCGATAGAACTTGGAACTACATTACTGTGCCAAGTTTCCAAGAGCTAGCACAAACCGTGTTTGATTTAGAGTTCCAACTACATGTATCCATATAGGAGAAAACAGAGTGAAACCTAAACATGAAACCGGTTACTGCAATGGAACGGTTTAACCTAGAAGAACGAAATTTGGTGAGCCTAGTGGGATTGGTGTACTGATCATTAAATGGAAGTATCATCAAGATTGGGTGAAAAAATGTTTGGTGAGAATTCAGGAAACTCGTAGTTTTTTGGAAGCTTGGCAACCCCTTTCAATGAAAGTGATTCTCGTCAGTCTCTGCTGGGGGCTACTTCCATAGGACACAAACAATAGCCATAGAACTTGGAACTACATTATTGTGCCAAGTTTCAATTAGCTAGCACAAACCGTGTTTGATTTAGAGTTCCAACTACATGTATCCATATAGGAGAAAACAGAGTGAAACCTAAACATGAAAACGGTTACTGCAAAGGAACGGTTTAACCTAGAAGAACGAAATTTGGTGAGCCTAGTGGGATTGGTATACTGATCATTAAATGGAAGTATCATCAAGATTGGGTGAGAAAATGTTTGCTGTGATTTCAGGAAACTCGTAGTTTTTTGGAAGCTTGGCAACCCCTTTCAATGAAAGTGATTCTCGTCAGTGTCTGCTTGGGGCTTCTTCCATAGGACACAAACCATAGCCATAGAACTTGGAACTACATTATTGTGCCAAGTTTCAATGAGCTAGCACAAACCGTGTTTGATTTAGAGTTCCAACTACATGTATCCATATAGGAAAAAACAGAGTGAAACCTAAACATGAAAACGGTTCCTGCAAAGGAACGGTTTAACCTAGAAGAACGAAATTTGGTGAGCCAAGTGGGACTGGTGTACTGATCATTACCTGCAAGTATATCAAGATTGGGTGAAAAAATGTTTGCTGAGATTTCAGGAAACTCGTACTTTTTTGGAAGCTTGGCAACCCCTTTCAATGAAAGTGATTCTCGTCAGTCTCTGCTTGGGGCTACTTCCATAGGACACAAACCATAGCCATAGAACTTGGAACTACATTATTGTACCAAGTTTCAAAGAGCTAGCACAAACCGTGTTTGATTTAGAGTTCCAACTACATGTATCCATATAGGAGAAAACAGAGTGAAACCTAAACATGAAAACGGATGCTGTAAAGGAACGGTTTAACCTAGAAGAACGAAATTTGGTGAGCCAAGTGGGATTGGTGTACTGATCATTAAATGGAAGTATCATCAAGATTGGGTGAAAAAATGTTTGCTGAGATTTCAGGAGACTCGTAGTTTTTTGGAAGCTTGGCAACCCCTTTCAATGAAGTGATTCTCGTCAGTCTCTGCTTGGGGCTACTTCCATAGGACACAAACCATAACCATAGATCTTGGAACTACATTATAGTGCCAAGTTTCAAAGAGCTAGCACAAACCGTGTTTGATTTAGAGTTCCAACTACATGTATCCATATAGGAGAAAACAGAGTGAAACCTAAACATGAAAACTGTTACTGCAAAGGAACGGTTTAACCTAGAAGAACGAAATTTGGTGAGCCAAGTGGGATTGGTGTACTGATCATTAAATGGATGTATCATCAAGATTGGGTGAAAAAATATTTGCTGAGATTTCCGGAAACTAGTAGTTTTTTGAAAGTTTGGCAACCCCTTTCAATGAAAGTGATTCTCGTCAGTCTCTGCTTGGGGCTACTTCTATAGGACACAAACCATCGCGATAGAACTTGGAACTACATTATTGTGCCAAGTTTCAAAGAGCTAGCACAAACCGTGTTTGATTTAGAGTTCCAACTACATGTATCCATATTGGAAAAAACAGAGTGAAACCAAACATGAAAACGGTTACTGCAAAGGAACGGTTTAACTTAGAAGAACGAAATTTGGTGAGCCATGTGGGACTGGTGTACTGATCATTACCTGCAAGTATATCAAGATTGGGAGAAAAAATGTTTGCTGAGATTTCAGGAAACTCGTGCTTTTTTGGAAGCTTGGCAACCCCTTTCAATGTAAGTGATTCTCGTCAGTCTCTGCTTGGGGCTACTTCCATAGGACACAAACCATAGCCATAGAACTTGGAACTACATTATTGTGCCATGTTAAAGAGCTAGCACAAACCGTGTTTGTTTTAGAGTTCCAACTACATGTATCCATATAGGAGAAAACAGAGTGAAACCTAAACATGAAAATGGTTACTGCAAAGGAACGGTTTAACCTAGAAGAACGAAATTTGGTGAGCCAAGTGCGATTGGTGTACTGATCATTACCTGCAAGTATCATCAAGATTGGGTGAAAAAATGTTTGCTGAGATTTCAGGAAACTCGTAGTTTTTTGGAAGCTTGGCAACCCCTTTCAATGAAAGTTATTCTCGTCAGTCTCTGCTTAGGGCTACTTGCATAGGACACAAACCATAACGATAGAACTTGGAACTACATTATTGTGCCAAGTTTCAAAGAGCTAGCACAAACCGTGTTTGATTTAGAGTTCCAAATACATGTATCCATATAGGAGAAAACAGAGTGAAACCTAAACATGAAAACGGTTACTGCAAAGGAACGGTTTAACCTAGAAGAACGAAATTTGGTGAGCCAAGTGGAACTGCTGTACTGAATATTACCTGCAAGTATCATCAAGATTGGGTGAAAAAATGTTTGCTGAGATTTCAGGAAACTCGTAGTTTTTTGGAAGCTTGGCAACCCCTTTCAATGAAAGTGATTATCGTCAGTCTCTGCTTGGGGCTACTTCAATACGACACAAAACATAGCAATAGAACTTGGAACTACATTATTGTGCCACGTTTCAAAGAGCTAGCACAAACCGTGTGTGATTTAGAGTTCGAAATACATGTATCCATATAGGAGAAAACAGAGTGAAACCTAAACATGAAAATGGTTACTGCAAAGGAACAGATTAACATAGAAGAACGAAATTTGGTGAGCCAAGTTGGACTGGTGTACTGATCATTACCTGCCAGTATCACCAAGATTGGCTGAAAAAATATTTGCTGAGATTTCCGGAAAACTCGTAGATTTTGGAAGCTTGGCAATCCCTTTCAATGAAAGTGATTCTCGTCAGTCTCTGCTTGGGGCTACTTCCATAGGACACAAACCATCGCGATAGAACTTGGAACTACATTACTGTGCCAAGTTTCCAAGAGCTAGCACAAACCGTGTTTGATTTAGAGTTCCAACTACATGTATCCATATAGGAGAAAACAGAGTGAAACCTAAACATGAAACCGGTTACTGCAATGGAACGGTTTAACCTAGAAGAACGAAATTTGGTGAGCCTAGTGGGATTGGTGTACTGATCATTAAATGGAAGTATCATCAAGATTGGGTGAAAAAATGTTTGGTGAGAATTCAGGAAACTCGTAGTTTTTTGGAAGCTTGGCAACCCCTTTCAATGAAAGTGATTCTCGTCAGTCTCTGCTGGGGGCTACTTCCATAGGACACAAACAATAGCCATAGAACTTGGAACTACATTATTGTGCCAAGTTTCAATTAGCTAGCACAAACCGTGTTTGATTTATAGAGTTCCAACTACATGTATCCATATAGGAGAAAACAGAGTGAAACCTAAACATGAAAACGGTTACTGCAAAGGAACGGTTTAACCTAGAAGAACGAAATTTGGTGAGCCTAGTGGGATTGGTATACTGATCATTAAATGGAAGTATCATCAAGATTGGGTGAGAAAATGTTTGCTGTGATTTCAGGAAACTCGTAGTTTTTTGGAAGCTTGGCAACCCCTTTCAATGAAAGTGATTCTCGTCAGTGTCTGCTTGGGGCTTCTTCCATAGGACACAAACCATAGCCATAGAACTTGGAACTACATTATTGTGCCAAGTTTCAATGAGCTAGCACAAACCGTGTTTGATTTAGAGTTCCAACTACATGTATCCATATAGGAAAAAACAGAGTGAAACCTAAACATGAAAACGGTTCCTGCAAAGGAACGGTTTAACCTAGAAGAACGAAATTTGGTGAGCCAAGTGGGACTGGTGTACTGATCATTACCTGCAAGTATATCAAGATTGGGTGAAAAAATGTTTGCTGAGATTTCAGGAAACTCGTACTTTTTTGGAAGCTTGGCAACCCCTTTCAATGAAAGTGATTCTCGTCAGTCTCTGCTTGGGGCTACTTCCATAGGACACAAACCATAGCCATAGAACTTGGAACTACATTATTGTACCAAGTTTCAAAGAGCTAGCACAAACCGTGTTTGATTTAGAGTTCCAACTACATGTATCCATATAGGAGAAAACAGAGTGAAACCTAAACATGAAAACGGATGCTGTAAAGGAACGGTTTAACCTAGAAGAACGAAATTTGGTGAGCCAAGTGGGATTGGTGTACTGATCATTAAATGGAAGTATCATCAAGATTGGGTGAAAAAATGTTTGCTGAGATTTCAGGAGACTCGTAGTTTTTTGGAAGCTTGGCAACCCCTTTCAATGAAAGTGATTCTCGTCAGTCTCTGCTTGGGGCTACTTCCATAGGACACAAACCATAACCATAGATCTTGGAACTACATTATAGTGCCAAGTTTCAAAGAGCTAGCACAAACCGTGTTTGATTTAGAGTTCCAACTACATGTATCCATATAGGAGAAAACAGAGTGAAACCTAAACATGAAAACTGTTACTGCAAAGGAACGGTTTAACCTAGAAGAACGAAATTTGGTGAGCCAAGTGGGATTGGTGTACTGATCATTAAATGGATGTATCATCAAGATTGGGTGAAAAAATATTTGCTGAGATTTCCGGAAACTAGTAGTTTTTTGAAAGTTTGGCAACCCCTTTCAATGAAAGTGATTCTCGTCAGTCTCTGCTTGGGGCTACTTCTATAGGACACAAACCATCGCGATAGAACTTGGAACTACATTATTGTGCCAAGTTTCAAAGAGCTAGCACAAACCGTGTTTGATTTAGAGTTCCAACTACATGTATCCATATTGGAAAAAACAGAGTGAAACCAAACATGAAAACGGTTACTGCAAAGGAACGGTTTAACTTAGAAGAACGAAATTTGGTGAGCCATGTGGGACTGGTGTACTGATCATTACCTGCAAGTATATCAAGATTGGGAGAAAAAATGTTTGCTGAGATTTCAGGAAACTCGTGCTTTTTTGGAAGCTTGGCAACCCCTTTCAATGTAAGTGATTCTCGTCAGTCTCTGCTTGGGGCTACTTCCATAGGACACAAACCATAGCCATAGAACTTGGAACTACATTATTGTGCCATGTTAAAGAGCTAGCACAAACCGTGTTTGTTTTAGAGTTCCAACTACATGTATCCATATAGGAGAAAACAGAGTGAAACCTAAACATGAAAATGGTTACTGCAAAGGAACGGTTTAACCTAGAAGAACGAAATTTGGTGAGCCAAGTGCGATTGGTGTACTGATCATTACCTGCAAGTATCATCAAGATTGGGTGAAAAAATGTTTGCTGAGATTTCAGGAAACTCGTAGTTTTTTGGAAGCTTGGCAACCCCTTTCAATGAAAGTTATTCTCGTCAGTCTCTGCTTAGGGCTACTTGCATAGGACACAAACCATAACGATAGAACTTGGAACTACATTATTGTGCCAAGTTTCAAAGAGCTAGCACAAACCGTGTTTGATTTAGAGTTCCAAATACATGTATCCATATAGGAGAAAACAGAGTGAAACCTAAACATGAAAACGGTTACTGCAAAGGAACGGTTTAACCTAGAAGAACGAAATTTGGTGAGCCAAGTGGAACTGCTGTACTGAATATTACCTGCAAGTATCATCAAGATTGGGTGAAAAAATGTTTGCTGAGATTTCAGGAAACTCGTAGTTTTTTGGAAGCTTGGCAACCCCTTTCAATGAAAGTGATTATCGTCAGTCTCTGCTTGGGGCTACTTCAATACGACACAAAACATAGCAATAGAACTTGGAACTACATTATTGTGCCACGTTTCAAAGAGCTAGCACAAACCGTGTGTGATTTAGAGTTCGAAATACATGTATCCATATAGGAGAAAACAGAGTGAAACCTAAACATGAAAATGGTTACTGCAAAGGAACAGATTAACATAGAAGAACGAAATTTGGTGAGCCAAGTTGGACTGGTGTACTGATCATTACCTGCCAGTATCACCAAGATTGGCTGAAAAAATATTTGCTGAGATTTCCGGAAAACTCGTAGATTTTGGAAGCTTGGCAATCCCTTTCAATGAAAGTGATTCTCGTCAGTCTCTGCTTGGGGCTACTTCCATAGGACACAAACCATCGCGATAGAACTTGGAACTACATTACTGTGCCAAGTTTCCAAGAGCTAGCACAAACCGTGTTTGATTTAGAGTTCCAACTACATGTATCCATATAGGAGAAAACAGAGTGAAACCTAAACATGAAACCGGTTACTGCAATGGAACGGTTTAACCTAGAAGAACGAAATTTGGTGAGCCTAGTGGGATTGGTGTACTGATCATTAAATGGAAGTATCATCAAGATTGGGTGAAAAAATGTTTGGTGAGAATTCAGGAAACTCGTAGTTTTTTGGAAGCTTGGCAACCCCTTTCAATGAAAGTGATTCTCGTCAGTCTCTGCTGGGGGCTACTTCCATAGGACACAAACAATAGCCATAGAACTTGGAACTACATTATTGTGCCAAGTTTCAATTAGCTAGCACAAACCGTGTTTGATTTAGAGTTCCAACTACATGTATCCATATAGGAGAAAACAGAGTGAAACCTAAACATGAAAACGGTTACTGCAAAGGAACGGTTTAACCTAGAAGAACGAAATTTGGTGAGCCTAGTGGGATTGGTATACTGATCATTAAATGGAAGTATCATCAAGATTGGGTGAGAAAATGTTTGCTGTGATTTCAGGAAACTCGTAGTTTTTTGGAAGCTTGGCAACCCCTTTCAATGAAAGTGATTCTCGTCAGTGTCTGCTTGGGGCTTCTTCCATAGGACACAAACCATAGCCATAGAACTTGGAACTACATTATTGTGCCAAGTTTCAATGAGCTAGCACAAACCGTGTTTGATTTAGAGTTCCAACTACATGTATCCATATAGGAAAAAACAGAGTGAAACCTAAACATGAAAACGGTTCCTGCAAAGGAACGGTTTAACCTAGAAGAACGAAATTTGGTGAGCCAAGTGGGACTGGTGTACTGATCATTACCTGCAAGTATATCAAGATTGGGTGAAAAAATGTTTGCTGAGATTTCAGGAAACTCGTACTTTTTTGGAAGCTTGGCAACCCCTTTCAATGAAAGTGATTCTCGTCAGTCTCTGCTTGGGGCTACTTCCATAGGACACAAACCATAGCCATAGAACTTGGAACTACATTATTGTACCAAGTTTCAAAGAGCTAGCACAAACCGTGTTTGATTTAGAGTTCCAACTACATGTATCCATATAGGAGAAAACAGAGTGAAACCTAAACATGAAAACGGATGCTGTAAAGGAACGGTTTAACCTAGAAGAACGAAATTTGGTGAGCCAAGTGGGATTGGTGTACTGATCATTAAATGGAAGTATCATCAAGATTGGGTGAAAAAATGTTTGCTGAGATTTCAGGAGACTCGTAGTTTTTTGGAAGCTTGGCAACCCCTTTCAATGAAAGTGATTCTCGTCAGTCTCTGCTTGGGGCTACTTCCATAGGACACAAACCATAACCATAGATCTTGGAACTACATTATAGTGCCAAGTTTCAAAGAGCTAGCACAAACCGTGTTTGATTTAGAGTTCCAACTACATGTATCCATATAGGAGAAAACAGAGTGAAACCTAAACATGAAAACTGTTACTGCAAAGGAACGGTTTAACCTAGAAGAACGAAATTTGGTGAGCCAAGTGGGATTGGTGTACTGATCATTAAATGGATGTATCATCAAGATTGGGTGAAAAAATATTTGCTGAGATTTCCGGAAACTAGTAGTTTTTTGAAAGTTTGGCAACCCCTTTCAATGAAAGTGATTCTCGTCAGTCTCTGCTTGGGGCTACTTCTATAGGACACAAACCATCGCGATAGAACTTGGAACTACATTATTGTGCCAAGTTTCAAAGAGCTAGCACAAACCGTGTTTGATTTAGAGTTCCAACTACATGTATCCATATTGGAAAAAACAGAGTGAAACCAAACATGAAAACGGTTACTGCAAAGGAACGGTTTAACTTAGAAGAACGAAATTTGGTGAGCCATGTGGGACTGGTGTACTGATCATTACCTGCAAGTATATCAAGATTGGGAGAAAAAATGTTTGCTGAGATTTCAGGAAACTCGTGCTTTTTTGGAAGCTTGGCAACCCCTTTCAATGTAAGTGATTCTCGTCAGTCTCTGCTTGGGGCTACTTCCATAGGACACAAACCATAGCCATAGAACTTGGAACTACATTATTGTGCCATGTTAAAGAGCTAGCACAAACCGTGTTTGTTTTAGAGTTCCAACTACATGTATCCATATAGGAGAAAACAGAGTGAAACCTAAACATGAAAATGGTTACTGCAAAGGAACGGTTTAACCTAGAAGAACGAAATTTGGTGAGCCAAGTGCGATTGGTGTACTGATCATTACCTGCAAGTATCATCAAGATTGGGTGAAAAAATGTTTGCTGAGATTTCAGGAAACTCGTAGTTTTTTGGAAGCTTGGCAACCCCTTTCAATGAAAGTTATTCTCGTCAGTCTCTGCTTAGGGCTACTTGCATAGGACACAAACCATAACGATAGAACTTGGAACTACATTATTGTGCCAAGTTTCAAAGAGCTAGCACAAACCGTGTTTGATTTAGAGTTCCAAATACATGTATCCATATAGGAGAAAACAGAGTGAAACCTAAACATGAAAACGGTTACTGCAAAGGAACGGTTTAACCTAGAAGAACGAAATTTGGTGAGCCAAGTGGAACTGCTGTACTGAATATTACCTGCAAGTATCATCAAGATTGGGTGAAAAAATGTTTGCTGAGATTTCAGGAAACTCGTAGTTTTTTGGAAGCTTGGCAACCCCTTTCAATGAAAGTGATTATCGTCAGTCTCTGCTTGGGGCTACTTCAATACGACACAAAACATAGCAATAGAACTTGGAACTACATTATTGTGCCACGTTTCAAAGAGCTAGCACAAACCGTGTGTGATTTAGAGTTCGTTACATGTATCCATATAGGAGAAAAACAGAGTGAAACCTAAACATGAAAATTGGTTACTGCAAAGGAACAGATTAACATAGAAGAACGAAATTTGGTGAGCCAAGTTGGACTGGTGTACTGATCATTACCTGCCAGTATCACCAAGATTGGCTGAAAAAATATTTGCTGAGATTTCCGGAAAACTCGTAGATTTTGGAAGCTTGGCAATCCCTTTCAATGAAAGTGATTCTCGTCAGTCTCTGCTTGGGGCTACTTCCATAGGACACAAACCATCGCGATAGAACTTGGAACTACATTACTGTGCCAAGTTTCCAAGAGCTAGCACAAAACCGTGTTTGATTTAGAGTTCCAACTACATGTATCCATATAGGAGAAAACAGAGTGAAACCTAAACATGAAACCGGTTACTGCAATGGAACGGTTTAACCTAGAAGAACGAAATTTGGTGAGCCTAGTGGATGGTGTACTGATCATTAAATGGAAGTATCATCAAGATTGGGTGAAAAAATGTTTGGTGAGAATTCAGGGAAACTCGTAGTTTTTTGGAAGCTTGGCAACCCCTTTCAATGAAAGTGATTCTCGTCAGTCTCTGCTGGGGGCTACTTCCATAGGACACAAACAATAGCCATAGAACTTGGAACTACATTATTGTGCCAAGTTTCAATTAGCTAGCACAAACCGTGTTTGATTTAGAGTTCCAACTACATGTATCCATATAGGAGAAAACAGAGTGAAACCTAAACCTGAAAACGGTTACTGCAAAGGAACGGTTTAACCTAGAAGAACGAAATTTGGTGAGCCTAGTGGGATTGGTATACTGATCATTAAATGGAAGTATCATCAAGATTGGGTGAGAAAATGTTTGCTGTGATTTCAGGAAACTCGTAGTTTTTTGGAAGCTTGGCAACCCCTTTCAATGAAAGTGATTCTCGTCAGTGTCTGCTTGGGGCTTCTTCCATAGACACAAACCATAGCCATAGAACTTGGAACTACATTATTGTGCCAAGTTTCAATGAGCTAGCACAAACCGTGTTTGATTTAGAGTTCCAACTACATGTATCCATATAGGAAAAACAGAGTGAAACCTAAACATGAAAACGGTTCCTGCAAAGGAACGGTTTTAACCTAGAAGAACGAAATTTGGTGAGCCAAGTGGGACTGGTGTACTGATCATTACCTGCAAGTATATCAAGATTGGGTGAAAAAAATGTTTGCTGAGATTTCAGGAAACTCGTACTTTTTGGAAGCTTGGCAACCCATTTCAATGAAAGTGATTCTCGTCAGTCTCTGCTTGGGGCTACTTCCATAGGACACAACCATAGCCATAGAACTTGGAACTACATTATTGTACCAAGTTTCAAAGAGCTAGCACAAACCGTGTTTGATTTAGAGTTCCAACTACATGTATCCATATAGGAGAAAACAGAGTGAAACCTAAACATGAAAACGGATGCTGTAAAGGAACGGTTTAACCTAGAAGAACGAAATTTGGTGAGCCAAGTGGGATTGGTGTACTGATCATTAAATGGAAGTATCATCAAGATTGGGTGAAAAAATGTTGCTGAGATTTCAGGAGACTCGTAGTTTTTGGAAGCTTGGCAACCCCTTTCAATGAAAGTGATTCTCGTCAGTCTCTGCTTGGGGCTACTTCCATAGGACACAAACCATAACCATAGATCTTGGAACTACATTATAGTGCCAAGTTTCAAAGAGCTAGCACAAACCGTGTTTGATTTAGAGTTCCAACTACATGTATCCATATAGGAGAAAACAGAGTGAAACCTAAACATGAAAACTGTTACTGCAAAGGAACGGTTTAACCTAGAAGAACGAAATTTGGTGAGCCAAGTGGGATTGGTGTACTGATCATAAATGGATGTATCATCAAGATTGGGTGAAAAAATATTTGCTGAGATTTCGGAAACTAGTAGTTTTTTGAAAGTTTGGCAACCCCTTTCAATGAAAGTGATTCTCGTCAGTCTCTGCTTTGGGCTACTTCTATAGGACACAAACCATCGGGATAGAACTTGGAACTACATTATTGTGCCAAGTTTCAAAGAGCTAGCACAAACCGTGTTTGATTTAGAGTTCCAACTACATGTATCCATATTGGAAAAAACAGAGTGAAACCAAACATGAAAACGGTTACTGCAAAGGAACGGTTAACTTAGAAGAACGAAATTTGGTGAGCCAAGTGGGACTGGTGTACTGATCATTACCTGCAAGTATATCAAGATTGGGAGAAATAAAATGTTTGCTGAGATTTCAGGAAACTCGTGCTTTTTTGGAAGCTTGGCAACCCCTTTCAATGTAAGTGATTCTCGTCAGTCTCTGCTTTGGGGCTACTTCCATAGGACACAAACCATATCCATAGAACTTGGAACTACATTATTGTGCCATGTTAAAGAGCTAGCACAAACCGTGGTTTGTTTTAGAGTTCCAACTACATGTATCCATATAGGAGAAAACAGAGTGAAACCTAAACATGAAAATGGTTACTGCAAAGGAACGGTTTAACCTAGAAGAACGAAATTTGGTGAGCCAAGTGGGATTGGTGTACTGATCATTACCTGCAAGTATCATCAAGATTGGGTGAAAAAATGTTTGCTGAGATTTCAGGAAACTCGTAGTTTTTTGGAAGCTTGGCAACCCCTTTCAATGAAAGTGATTCTCTTCAGTCTCTGCTTAGGGCTACTTGCATAGGACACAAACCATAACGATAGAACTTGGACTACATTATTGTGCCAAGTTTCAAAGAGCTAGCACAAACCGTGTTTGATTTAGAGTTCCAAATACATGTATCCATATAGGAAAAACAGAGTGAAACCTAAACATGAAAACGGTTACTGCAAAGGAACGGTTTAACCTAGAAGAAACGAAAATTTGGTGAGTCAAGTGGACTGCTGTACTGAATATTACCTGCAAGTATCATCAAGATTGGGTGAAAAAATTTTTGCTGAGATTTCAGGAAACTCGTAGTTTTTTGGAAGCTTGGCAACCCCTTTCAATGAAAGTGATTATCGTCAGTCTCTGCTTGGGGCTACTTCAATACGACACAAAACATAGCAATAGGAACTTGGAACTACATTATTGTGCCACGTTTCAAAGAGCTAGCACAAACCGTGTGTGATTTAGAGTTCGAAATACATGTATCCATATAGGAGAAAACAGAGTGAAACCTAAACATGAAAATGGTTACTGCAAAGGAACAGATTAACATAGAAGAACGAAAATTTGGTGAGCCAGTTGGACTGGTGTACTGATCATTACCTGCCAGTATCACCAAGATTGGCTGAAAAAATATTTGCTGAGATTTTCCGGAAAACTGTCAGATTTTGGAAGCTTGGCAATCCCTTTCAATGAAAGTGATTCTCGTCAGTCTCTGCTTGGGGCTACTTCCATAGGACACAAACAATAGCAATAGAACTTGGAACTACATTATTGTGCCAAGTTGAAAAGAGCTAGCACAAACCGTGTTTTGATTTAGAGTTCCAACTACATGTATCCATATAGAGAAAACAGAGTGAAACCTAAACATGAAAACTGTTACTGCAAAGGAACGGTTTAACCTAGAAGAACGAAAGTTGGTGAGCCAAGTGGGACTGGTATACTGATCATTACCTGCAAGTATCATCAAGATTGGGTGAAAAAATATTTTGCTGAGATTTCAGGAAACTCGTAGTTTTTGGAAGCTTGGCAACCTCTTTCAATGAAAGTGATTCTCGTCAGTCTTTGCTTGGGGCTACTTTAAATAGGACACAAACCATCACGATAGAACCTGGAACTACATTATTGTGCCAAGTTTCAAAGAGCTAGCACAAACCGTGTTTGATTTAGACTTTCCAACTACATGTATCCATATAGGAGAAAACAGAGAAAAACCTAAACATGAAAACGGTTACTGCAAATGAACGGTTTAAACTAGAAGAACGAAATTTGGTGAGCCTAGTGGGATTGGTGTACTGATCATTACCTGCAAGTATCATCAAGATGGGTGAAAAAATGTTGCTGAGATTTCCGGAAACTCGTAGTTTTCTGGAAGCTTGGCAACCCCTTTCAATGAAAGTGATTCTCGTCAGTCTCTGCTTGGGGCTTACTTCCAAGGAACATAAACCATAGCCATAGAACTTGGAACTATATTATTGTGCCACGTTTCAAAGAGCTAGCACAAACCGTGTTTGATTTAGAGTTCCAACTACAATTTATCCATATAGGAGAAAACAGAGTGAAACCTAAACATGAAAACAGGTTCCTGCAAAGGAACGGTTTAACCTAGAAGAACGAAATTTGGTGAGCCAAGTGGGACTGGTGTACTGATCATTACCTGCCAGTATCATCAAGATTGGGTGAAAAATGTTTGCTGAGATTTCAGGAAACTCGTAGTTTTTTGGAATACTGGCAACCCCTTTCAATGAAAGTGATTCTCGTCAGTCCCTGCTGCGGCTACTTCAATAGGACACAAACCATAGCCATAGAACTTGGAACTACATCATTGTGCCAAGTTTCAAAGAGCTACCACAAACCGTGTTTAATTTAGAGTTCCAAGTACATGTATCCATATAGGAGAAAACAGAGTGAAACCTAAACATGAAAACGGTTACTGCAAAGGAACGGTTTAACCTAGAAGGACGAAATTTTGGTGAGCCCAGTGGGATTGGTGTACTGATCATTAAATGGAAGTATCATGAAGATTGGGTGAAAAAATGTTTGCTGAGATTTCAGGAAACTCGTAGTATTTTGGAAGCTTGGCAACCCCTTTCAATGGAAAGTGATTCTCGTCAGTCTCTGCTTGGTGCTACTTCCATGGGACACAAAAAATAGCGATAGAACTTGGAATTACATTATTGTGCCAAGTTTCAAAGTGCTAGCACAACCGTGTTTGACTTAGAGTTCCAACTACATGTATCCATATAGGAGAAAACAGAGTGAAACCTAAACATGAAAATGTTTCCTGCAAAGGAACGGTTTAACCTAGAAGAACGAATTTGGTGAGCCAAGTGGGATTGGTGTACTGATCATTACCTACCAGTATCATCAAGAGTGGTTGAAAAAATGTTTACTGAGATTTCAGGAAACTCGTAGTTGTTTGGAAGCTTGGCAACCCCTTTCAATGAAAGTGATTCTCGTCAGTCTCTGCCTGCGGCTACTTCAATAGGACACAAACCATAGCGATAGAACTTGGAACTACATCATTGTGCCAAGTTGAAAAGAGCTAGCACAAACCGTGTTTGCTTTAGAGTTCCAACTACATGTATCCATAAGGGGAAAACAGACTGAAACCTAAACATGAAAACCGGTTACTGCAAAGGAACGGTTTAAGCTAGAAGGACGAAATTTGGTGAGCCCAGTGGGATTGGTGTACTGATCATTAAATGGAAGTATCATGAAGATTGGGTGAAAAAATGTTTGCTGAGATTTCAGGAAACTCGTAGTATTTTGGAAGCTTGGCAACCCCTTTCAATGAAAGTGATTCTCGTCAGTCTCTGCTTGGTGCTACTTCCATGGGACACAAACAATAGCGATAGAACTTGGAATTGCATTATTGTGCCAAGTTTCAAAGTGCTAGCACAAACTGTGTTTGATTTAGAGTTCCAACTACATGTATTCATATAGGAGAAAACAGAGTGAAACCTAAACATGAAAATGTTTCCTGCAAGGAACGGTTTAACCTAGAAGAACGAAAATTTGGTGAGCCAAGTGGGATTGGTGTACTTATCATTACCTACCAGTATCATCAAGGGTGGTTGAAAAAATGTTTACTGAGATTTCAGGAAAACTCGTAGTTTTTTGGAAGCTTGGCAACCCCTTTCAATGAAAGTGATTCTCGTCAGTCTCTGCCTGCGGCTACTTCAATAGGACACATACCCTAGCGATAGAACTTGGAACTACATCATTATGTCAAGTTGAAAAGAGCTAGCACAAACCGTGTTTGATTTAGAGTTCCAACTACATGTATCCATATAGGAGGAAAACAGACTGAAACCTAAACATGAAACGGTACTGCAAAGGAACGGTTTAACCTAGAAGAACGAATTTTGGTGAGCCAAGTTGGATTGGTGTACTGATCATTACCTGCAAGTATCATCAAGATTGGGTGAAAAAGTGTTTGCTGAGATTTCAGGAAATTCATAGTTTTTTGGAAGCTTGGCAACCCCTTTCAATGAAAGGGATTCTCGTCAGTCTCTGCTTGGGGCTACTACCATAGGACACAAACCAAGCCATAGAACTTGGAACTACATTATTGTGCCACGTTTCAAAGAGCTAGCACAAACCCTGTTTGAGTTAGAGTTCCAACTACATGTATCCATATAGGAGAAAACAGAGTGAAACCTAAACAAGAAAATGGTTACTGCAAAGCAACGGATTAACATAGAAGAACGAAATTTGGTGAGCCAAGTTGGACTGGTGTACTGATCATTACCTGCAAGTATCATCAAGATTGTGAAAAAATATTTGCTGAGATTTCAGGAAACTCGTAGTTTTTTGGAAGCTTGGCAATCCCTTTCAATGAAAGTGATTCTCGTCAGTCTCTGCTTGGGGCTACTTCCATAGGACACAAACAATAGCGATAGAAGTTGGAATTACATTATTGTGCCAAGTTTCAAAGAGCTAGCACAAACCGTGTTTGATTTAGAGTTCCAACTACATGTATCCATATAGGAGAAAACAGAGTGAAATCTAAACATGAAAACGGTTACTGTAAAGGAACGGTTTAACCTAGAAGAACGAAATTTGGTGAGCCAAGTGGGATTGGTGTATTGTTCATTATCTGCCATATCATCAAGATTGGGTGAAAAAATGTTTGCTGAGATTTCAGGAATCTCGTAGTTTTTTGGAAACTTGGCAACCCCTTTCAATGAAAGTGATTCTCGTCAGTCTCTGCTTGGGGCTACTTCAATAGGACACAAACCATAGCGATAGAACTTGGAACTACATCATTATGCCAAGTTGAAAAGAGCTAGCACAAACCGTATTTGATTTAGAGTTCCAACTATATGTATCCATATAGGAGAAAACAGAGTGAAACCTAAACATGAAAACGGTTGCTGCAAAGTAACGGTTTAACCTAGAAGAACGAAATTTGGTGAGCCAAGTGGGATTGGTGTACTGATCATTACCTGCCAGTATCATCAAGATTGGGTGAAAAAATGTTTGCTGAGATTTCAAGAAACTCGTAGTTTTTTGGAAGTCTGGCAACCCCTTTCAATGAAAGTGATTCTCGTCAGTCTCTGCTTGCGGCTACTTCAATAGGACACAAACCATAGCCATAGAACTTGGAACTACATCATTGTGCCAAGTTTCAAAGAGCTACCACAAACCGTGTTTAATTTAGAGTTCCAAGTACATGTATCCATATAGGAGAAAACAGAGTGAAACCTAAACATGTAAACGGTTACTGCAAAGGAACGGTTTAACCTAGAAGGACGAAATTTGGTGAGCCCAGTGGGATTGGTGTACTGATCATTAAATGGAAGTATCATGAAGATTGGGTGAAAAAATGTTTGCTGAGATTTCAGGAAACTCGTAGTATTTTGAGAGCTTGGCAACCCCTTTCAATGAAAGTGATTCTCGTCAGTCTCTGCTTGGTGCTACTTCCATGGGACACAAAAAATAGCGATAGAACTTGGAATTACATTATTGTGCCAAGTTTCAAAGTGCTAGCACAACCGTGTTTGATTTAGAGTTCCAACTACATGTATCCATATAGGAGAAAACAGAGTGAAACCTAAACATGAAAATGTTTCCTGCAAAGGAACGGTTTAACCTAGAAGAACGAAATTTGGTGAGCCAAGTGGGATTGGTGTACTGATCATTACCTACCAGTATCATCAAGAGTGGTTGAAAAAATGTTTACTGAGATTTCAGGAAACTCGTAGTTGTTTGGAAGCTTGGCAACCCCTTTCAATGAAAGTGATTCTCGTCAGTCTCTGCCTGCGGCTACTTCAATAGGACACAAACCATAGCGATAGAACTTGGAACTACATCATTGTGCCAAGTTGAAAAGAGCTAGCACAAACCGTGTTTGCTTTAGAGTTCCAACTACATGTATCCATAAGGGGAAAACAGACTGAAACCTAAACATGAAAACGGTTACTGCAAAGGAACGGTTTAACCTAGAAGAACGAATTTTTGTGAGCCAAGTGGGATTGGTGTACTGATCATTACCTGCAAGTATCATCAAGATTGGGTGAAAAAGTTTTTGCTGAGATTTCAGGAACTCATAGTTTTTTGGAAGCTTGGCAACCCCTTTCAATGAAAGGGATTCTCGTCAGTCTCTGCTTGGGCTACTACCATAGGACACAAACCATAGACATAGAACTTGGAACTACATTATTGTGCCACGTTTCAAAGAGCTAGCACAAACCGTGTTTGATTTAGAGTTCCAACTACATGTATCCATATAGGAGAAAACAGAGTGAAACCTAAACACGAAAATGGTTACTGCAATGGAACGGTTTAACATAGAAGAATGAAATTTGGTGAGCCAAGTTGGACTGGTGTACTGATAATTACCTGTAAGTATCATCAAGATTGCGTGAAAAAAATATTTGCTGAGTTTTCCGGAAACTCGTAGTTTTTGGAAGCTTGGCAATCCCTTTCAATGAAAGTGATTCTCGTCAGTCTCTGCTTGGGTCTACTTCCATAGGACACAAACAATAGCCATAGAACTTGGAATTACATTATTGTGCCAAGTTTCAAAGTGCTAGCACAAACCGTGTTTGATTTAGAGTTCCAACTACATGTATCCATATAGGAGAAAACAGAGTTAAACCTAAACATGAAAATGGTTACTGCAAAGGAACGGTTTAACCTAGAAGAAGGAAATTTGGTGAGCCAAGTGGGATTGGTGTACTGATCATTACCTGCCAGTATCATCAAGATTGGGTGAAAAAATGTTTGCTGAGATTTCAGGAAACTCGTAGTTTTTTGGAAGCTTTTCAACCCCTTTCAATGAAAGTGATTCTCGTCAGTCTCAGCTTGGGGCTACTTCAATAGGACACAAACCATCGCGAAAGAACTTGGACCTACATTATTTTGCCAAATGTCAAAGAGCTACCAAAAAACGGTGTTTGAGTTAGAGTTCCCACTACATGTATCCATATAGGAGAAAACAGAGTGAAACCTAAACATGAAAACGGTTACTGTAAAGGAACGGTTTAACCGAGAAGAACGAAATTTGGTGAGCCAAGTGGGATTGGTGTACTGATCATTTCCTGCAAGGATCATCAAGATTGGGTGAAAAAATGTTTGCTGAGATTCAGGAAACTCGTATTTTTTTGGAAGCTGGGTAACCCCTTTCAATGAAAGTGATTCTCGTCAGTCTCTGCTTGGGGCTACTTCCATTGGAAACAAATCATAGCCATAGAACGTGGAACTACATTATTGTGGCAAGTTTCAAAATGCTAGCACAAACCTTGTTTGATTTAGAGTCCCAACTACATGTATCCATATAGGAGAAAAAAGAGTGAAACCTAAACATGAAAACGGTTCCTGCAAAGGAACGGTTTAACCTAGAAGAACGAAATTTGGTGAGCCAAGTGGGACTGGTGTACTGATCATTACCTGCAAGTATCATCAAGATTGGGTGAAAAAATGTTTGCTGAGATTCAGGAAACTCGTATTTTTTTGGAAGCTGGGGAACCCCTTTCAATGAAAGTGATTCTCGTCAGTCTCTGCTTGGGGCTACTTCCATTGGAAACAAATCATAGCCATAGAACTTGGAACTACATTATTGTGCCAAGTTTCAAAATGCTAGAACAAACCGTGTTTGATTTAGAGTTCCAACTACATGTATCCATATAGGAGAAAACAGAGTGAAACTAAACATGAAAACGGTTCCTTCAAAGGAACGGTTTAACCTAGAAGAACGAAATTTGGTGAGCCAAGTGGGACTGGTGTACTGATCATTACCTGCAAGTATCATCAAGATTGGGTGAAAAAATGTTTGCTGAGATTTCAGGAAAACTCGTAGTTTTTTGGAAGCTTGGCAACCCCTTTCAATGAAAGTGATTCTCGTCAGTCTCTGTTTGGGGTACTTCAATAGGACACAAACCATCGTGATAGAACTTGGAACTACATTATTGTGTCAAGTTGAAAAGAGCTAGCACAAACCGTGTTTGATTTAGAGTTCCAACTACATGTATCCATATAGGAGAAAGCAGAGTGAAACCTAAACAAGAATACGGTTACTGCAAAGTAACGGTTTAACCTAGAAGAACGAAATTTGGTGAGCCCAGTGGGATTCGTGTACTGATCATTAAATGGAAGTATCATCAAGATTGGGTGAAAAAATGATTGCTGAGATTTCAGGAAACTCGTAGTTTTTTGGAAGCTTGGCAATCCCTTTCAATGAAAGTGATTCTTGTCAGTCTCTGCCTGCGGCTACTTCAATAGAACACATACCCTAGCGATAGAACTTGGAACTACATCATTCTGTCAAGTTGAAAAGAGCTAGCACAAATCGTGTTTGATTTAGAGCTCCAACTACATGTATCCATATAGGAGAAAACAGAGTGAAACCTAAACATGAAAACGGTTACTGCAAACAAACGGTTTAACCTAGAATAACGAAATTTGGTGAGCCAAGTGGGACTGGTGTACTGATCATTACTGCAAGTATCATCAAGATTGGGTGAAAAATGTTTGCGGAGATTTCAGGAAACTCGTAGTTTTTTGAAAGCTTGGCAACCCCTTTCAAATGAAAGTGATTCTCGTCAGTGTCTGCCTGGGGCTTCTTCCATTGGACACAAACCATAGCCATAGAACTTGGAACTACATTATTGTGCCAAGTTTCAAGGAGCTAGCACAAACCGTGATTGATTTAGAGTTCCAACTACATGTATCCATATAAGAGAAAACAGAGTGAAACCTAAACATGAAACGGTTACTGCAAAGGAACGGTTTAACCTGGAAGAACGAAATTTGGTGAGCCAGTGGGATTGGTGTACTGATCATTAAATGGAAGTATCATCAAGATTGGGTGAAAAAATGTTTGCTGAGATTTCAGGAAACTCGTAGTTTTTTGGAAGCTTGGCAACCCCTTTCAATGAAAGTGATTCTGGTCAGTCTTTCCTTGGGGCTACTTCAATAGGACACAAACCATCGCGATAGAACTTGGAACTACATTATTGTGCCAAGTTTGAAAGATCTAGCACAAACCGTGTTTGATTTAGAGTTCCAACTACATGTATCCATATAGGAGAAAACAGAGTGAAACCTAAACATGAAAACGGTTACTGCAAAGGAACGGATTAACCTAGAAGAATGAAATTTGGTGAGCCCAGTGGGATTGGTGTACTGATCATTAAATGGAAGTATCATCAAGATTGGGTGAAAAAATGTCTGCTGAGATTTCAGGAAACTCGTAGTTTTTTTGGAAGCTTGGCAACCCCTTTTCATTGAAAGTGATTCTCGTCAGTGTCTGCTTCTGGCTACTTCAATAAGACACAAACCATAGCGATAGAACTTGGAACTACATCATTGTGCCAAGTTGAAAAGAGCTAGCACAAACCGTGTTTGATTTTAGAGTTCCAACTACATGTATCCACATAGGAGAAAACAGAGTGAAACCTAAACATGAAAACGGTTGCTGCAAAGGAAAGGTTTAATCTAGAGAACGAAAATTTGGTGAGCCAAGTGGGATTGGTGTACTGATCATTACCTGCCAGTATCATCAAGATTGGGTGAAAAAATGTTTTGCTGAGATTTCAGGAAACTCGTAGTTTCTTGGAAGCTTGGAAACCCCTTTCAATGAAAGTGATTCTCGTCAGTGTCTGCTTGGGGCTACTTTCATAGGACACAAAAAATAGCGATAGAACTTCGAATTACATTATTGTGCCAAGTTTCAAAGAGCTAGCACAAACCGTGTTTGATTTAGAGTTCCAACTACATGTATCCATATAGGAGAAAACAGAGTGAAACCTAAACATGAAAACGGTTACTGCAAAGGACCGTTTAACCTAGAAGAACGAAATTTGGTGAGCCAAGTGGGATTGGTGTACTGATCATTACCTGCAAGTATCATCAAGATTGGGTGAAAAAAAGTTTGCTGAGATTCAGGAAACTCGTAGTTTTTTGGAAGCTGGGTAACCCCTTTCAATGAAGTGATTCTCGTCAGGCTCTGCTTGGGGATATTTCCATCGGACACAAATCATAGCCATAAAACTTGGAACTACATTATTGTGCCACGTTTCAACGTGCTAGCACAAACCGTGTTTGATTTAGAGTTCCAAATACATGTATCCATATAGGAGAAAACAGAGTGAAACCTAAACATGAAAACGGTTCCTGCAAAGGAACTGTTTAACCTAGAAGAACGAAATTTGGTGAGCCTAGTTGGATTGGTGTACTGATCATTAAATGGAAGTATCATCACGATTGGGTGAAAAAAATGTTTGCTGAGATTTCAGGAAACTCGTAGTTTTTTGGAAGCTTGGTAACCCCTTTCAATGAAAGTGATTCTCGTCAGTCTCTGCTTGGGGCTACTTCCATAGGACACAAACCATAGCGATAGAACTTGGAACTACATTATTGTGCCACGTTACAAAGAGCTAGCACAAACTGTGTTTGATTTAGAGTTCCAACTACATGTATCCATATAGGAGAAAACAGAGTGAAACCTAAAACATGAAAATGGTTACTGCAAAGGAACAGTTTAACATAGAAGAACGAAATTTGGTCAGCCAAGTGGGACTGGTGTACTGATCCTTACCTGCAAGTATCATCAAGATTGGGTGAAAAAATATTTGCTGAGATTTCCGGAAACTCGTAATTTTTTTGGAAGCTTGGCAATCCCTTTCAATGAAAGTGATTCTCGTCAGTCTCTGCTTGGGGCTACTTCCATAGGACACAAACAATTGTGATAGAACTTGGAACTACATTATTGTGCCAAGTTTCAAAGAGCTAGCACAAACCGTGTTTGATTTAGAGTTCCAACTACATGTATCCATATAGGAGAAAACAGACTGAAACCTAAAAATCAACATGGTTACTACAAAGGAACAGTTTAACCGAGAAGTACGAAATTTGTTGAGCCAAGTGGGATTGGTGTACTGATCATTACCTGACAGTATCATCAAGATTGGGTGAAAAAATGTTTGCTGAGATTTCAGGAAACTCGTAGTTTTTTGGAAGCTTGGCAACCCCTTTCAATGAAAGAGATTCTCGTCAGTCTCTGCTTGGGGCTACTTCCATAAGACACAAACCATAGCCATAGAACTTGGAACTACATTATTGTGCCACGTTTCAAAGACCTAGCACAAACCGTGTTTAATTTAGAGTTCCAACTACATGTATCCATATAGGAGAAAACAGAGTGAAACCTAAACATGATAACGGTTACTGCAAAAGAACGGTTTAACCCTAGAAGAACGAAATTTGGTGAGCCCAGTGAGATTGGTGTACTGATCATTAAATGGAAGTATCATCAAGATTGGGTGAAAATTGTTTGCTGAGATCAGGAAACTCGTAGTTTTTTGGAAGCTTGGCAACCCCTTTCAATGAAAGTGATTCTCGTCAGTCTCTGTTTGGGCTACATCAATAGGACACAAACCATCACGATAGAACTTGGAACTACATTATTGTGCCAAGTTTGAAAGAGCTAGCACAAACCGTGTTTTATTTAGAGTTCCAACTACATGTATCCATATAGGAGAAAACAGAGTGAATCCTAAACATGAAAACGGTTACTGCAAAGGAACGTTTTAACCTAGAAGAACGAAATTTGGTGAGCCCAGTGGGATTGGTGTACTGATCATTACCGGCAAGTATCATCACGATTGGGTGAAAAAATGTTTCCTGAGATTTTGGGAAACTCGTAGTTTTTTGGAAGCTTGGCAACCCCTTTCAATGAAAGTGATTCTCGTCAGTCTCTGCTTGGGGCTACTTCCATAGGACACAAACCATAGCCATAGAACTTGGAACTACCTTATTGTGCCAAGTTTCAAAGAGCTAGCACAAACCGTGTTTGATTTAGAGTTCAACTACATGTATCCATATAGGAGAAAACAGAGTGAAACCTAAACATGAAAACGGTTACTGCAAAGGAACGTTTAACCTAGAAGAACGAAATTTGGTGAGCCAAGTGGGACTGGTGTACTGATCATTACCTGCAAGTATCATCAAGATTGGGTGAAAAAATGTTTGCTGAGATTTCAGGAAACTCGTCGATTTTGGAAGCTTGGAAAACCCTTTCAATGAAAGTGATTCTCGTCAGTCTCTGCTTGGGGCTACTTCCATAGGACACAAACCATAGCCATAGAACTTGGAACTACATTATATTGCCAAGTTTCAAAAAGCTAGCACAAACCGTGTTTGATTTAGAGTTCCAAATACATGTATCCATATAGGAGAAAACAGAGTGAAACCTAAACATGAAAAAGGTTACTGCAAAGGAACGGTTTAACCTAGAAGAACGAAATTTTGGTGAGCCAAGTGGGACTGCTGTACTGATCTTTACCTGCAAGTATCATCAAGATTGGGTGAAAAAATGTTTGCTGAGAATTCTGGAAACTCGTAGTTTTTTGGAAGCTTGGCAACCCCTTTCAATGAAAGTGATTATCGTCAGTCTCTGCTTGGGGCTACTTCCATAGGAGACAAACCATAGCCATAGAACTTGGAACTACATTATTGTGCCAAGTTTCAAATAGCTAGCAGAAACCGTGTTTGATTTAGAGTTCCAACTACATGTATCCATATAGGAAAAAACAGAGTGAAACCTAAACCATGAAAACGGATGCTGCAAAGGAACGGTTTTAACCTAGAAGAACGAAATTTGGTGAGCCACGTGGGACTGGTGTACTGATCTTTACCTGCAAGTATCATCAAGATTGGGTGAAAAAATTGTCTGCTGAGATTTCAGGAAACTCGTAGTTTTTTGGAAGCTTGGCAACCCCTTTCATTGAAAGTGATTCTCGTCAGTGTCTGCTTCCGGCTACTTCAATAAGACACAAACCATAGCGATAGAACTTGGAACTACATCATTGTGCCAAGTTGAAAAGAGCTAGCACAAACCGTGTTTGATTTAGAGTTCCAACTACATGTATCCACATAGGAGAAAACAGAGTGAAACCTAAACATGAAAACGGTTGCTGCAAAGGAAAGGTTTAATCTAGAGAACGAAATTTGGTGAGCCAAGTGGGATTGGTGTACTGATCATTACCTGCCAGTATCATCAAGATTGGGTGAAAAAATGTTTGCTGAGATTTCAGGAAACTCGTAGTTTCTTGGAAGCTTGGAAACCCCTTTCAATGAAAGTGATTCTCGTCAGTGTCTGCTTGGGGCTACTTTCATAGGACACAAAAATAGCGATAGAACTTCGAATTACATTATTGTGCCAAGTTTCAAAGAGCCTAGCACAAACCGTGTTTGATTTAGAGTTCCAACTACATGTATCCATATAGGAGAAAACAGAGTGAAACCTAAACATGAAAACGGTTACTGCAAAGGAACCGTTTAACCTAGAAGAACGAAATTTGGTGAGCCAAGTGGGATTGGTGTACTGATCATTACCTGCAAGTATCATCAAGATTGGGTGAAAAAATGTTTGCTGAGATTCAGGAAACTCGTAGTTTTTTGGAAGCTGGGTAACCCCTTTCAATGAAAGTGATTCTCGTCAGGCTCTGCTTGGGGATATTTCCATCGGACACAAATCATAGCCATAGAACTTGGAACTACTTATTGTGCCACGTTTCAACGTGCTAGCACAAACCGTGTTTGATTTAGAGTTCCAAATACATGTATCCATATAGGAGAAAACAGAGTGAAACCTAAACATGAAAACGGTTCCTGCAAAGAACTGTTTAACCTAGAAGAACGAAATTTGGTGAGCCTAGTTGGATTGGTGTACTGATCATTAAATGGAAGTATCATCACGATTGGGTGAAAAAATGTTTGCTGAGATTTCAGGAAACTCGTAGTTTTTTGGAAGCTTGGTAACCCCTTTCAATGAAAGTGATTCTCGTCAGTCTCTGCTTGGGGCTACTTCCATAGGACACAAACATAGCGATAGAACTTGGAACTACATTATTGTGCCACGTTCAAAGAGCTAGCACAAACTGTGTTTGATTTAGAGTTCCAACTACATGTATCCATATAGGAGAAAACAGAGTGAAACCTAAACATGAAAATGGTTACTGCAAAGGAACAGTTTAACATAGAAGAACGAAATTTGGTCAGCCAAGTGGGACTGGTGTACTGATCCTTACCTGCAAGTATCATCAAGATTGGGTGAAAAAATATTTGCTGAGATTTCCGGAAACTCGTAATTTTTTGGAAGCTTGGCAATCCCTTTCAATGAAAGTGATTCTCGTCAGTCTCTGCTTGGGGCTACTTCCATAGGACACAAACAATTGTGATAGAACTTGGAACTACATTATTGTGCCAAGTTTCAAAGAGCTAACACAAACCGTGTTTGATTTAGAGTTCCAACTACATGTATCCATATAGGAGAAAACAGACTGAAACCTAAAAATCAACATGGTTACTACAAAGGAACAGTTTAACCGAGAAGTACGAAATTTGTTGAGCCAAGTGGGATTGGTGTACTGATCATTACCTGACAGTATCATCAAGATTGGGTGAAAAAATGTTTGCTGAGATTTCAGGAAACTCGTAGTTTTTTTGGAAGCTTGGCAACCCCTTTCAATGAAAGAGATTCTCGTCAGTCTCTGCTTGGGGCTACTTCCATAAGACACAAACCATAGCCATAGAACTTGGAACTACATTATTGTGCCACGTTTCAAAGACCTAGCACAAACCGTGTTTAATTTAGAGTTCCAACTACATGTATCCATATAGGAGAAAACAGAGTGAAACCTAAACATGATAACGGTTACTGCAAAAGAACGGTTTAACCTAGAAGAACGAAATTTGGTGAGCCCAGTGAGATTGGTGTACTGATCATTAAATGGAAGTATCATCAAGATTGGGTGAAAAATTGTTTGCTGAGATCAGGAAACTCGTAGTTTTTTGGAAGCTTGGCAACCCCTTTCAATGAAAGTGATTCTCGTCAGTCTCTGTTTGGGCTACATCAATAGGACACAAACCATCACGATAGAACTTGGAACTACATTATTGTGCCAAGTTTGAAAGAGCTAGCACAAACCGTGATTTATTTAGAGTTCCAACTACATGTATCCATATAGGAGAAAACAGAGTGAATCCTAAACATGAAAACGGTTACTGCAAAGGAACGGTTTAACCTAGAAGAACGAAATTTGGTGAGCCCAGTGGGATTGGTGTACTGATCATTACCGGCAAGTATCATCACGATTGGGTGAAAAAATGTTTCCTGAGATTTTGGGAAACTCGTAGTTTTTTGGAAGCTTGGCAACCCCTTTCAATGAAAGTGATTCTCGTCAGTCTCTGCTTGGGGCTACTTCCATAGGACACAAACCATAGCCATAGAAACTTGGAACTACATTATTGTGCCAAGTTTCAAAGAGCTAGCACAAACCGTGTTTGATTTAGAGTTCCAACTACATGTATCCATATAGGAGAAAACAGAGTGAAACCTAAACATGGAAACGGTTACTGCAAAGGAACGGTTTAAACCTAGAAGAACGAAATTTGGTGAGCCAAGTGGGACTGGTGTACTGATCATTACCTGCAAGTATCATCAAGATTGGGTGAAAAAATGTTTGCTGAGATTTCAGGAAACTCGTAGTTTTTTGGAAGCTTGGAAAACCCTTTCAATGAAAGTGATTCTCGTCAGTCTCTGCTTGGGGCTACTTCCATAGGACACAAACCATAGCCATAGAACTTGGAACTACATTATATTGCAAGTTTCAAAAAGCTAGCACAAACCGTGTTTGATTTAGAGTTCCAAATACATGTATCCATATAGGAGAAAAACAGAGTGAAACCTAAACATGAAAAAGGTTACTGCAAAGGAACGGTTTAACCTAGAAGAACGAAATTTGGTGAGCCAAGTGGGACTGCTGTACTGATCTTTACCTGCAAGTATCATCAAGATTGGGTGAAAAAATGTTTGCTGAGAATTCTGGAAACTCGTAGTTTTTTGGAAGCTTGGCAACCCCTTTCAATGAAAGTGATTATCGTCAGTCTCTGCTTGGGGCTACTTCCATAGGAGACAAACCATAGCCATAGAACTTGGAACTACATTATTGTGCCAAGTTTTCAAATAGCTAGCAGAAACCGTGTTTGATTTAGAGTTCCAAACTACATGTATCCATATAGGAGAAAAGAGAGTGAAACCTAAACATGAAAAACGGTTACTGCAAAGGAACGGTTTAACCTAGAAGATCGAAATTCGGTGAGCCAAGTGTGACTGTTTTACTGATCATTACCTGCAAGTATCATCAAGATTGGGTGAAAAAATGTTGGCTGAGATTTCAGGAAACTCGTAGTTTTTTGGAAGCATGGCACCCTTTCAATGAAAGGGATTCTCGTCAGTCTCTGCTTAGGGCTACTTACATAGGACACAAACCATAGCAATAGACCTTGGAACTACATTATTGTGCCAAGTTTCAAAAAGCTAGCACAAACCGTGTTTGATTTAGAGTTCCAACTACATGTATCCATATAGGAGAAACCAGAGTGAAACCTAAACATGAAATCGGTTACTGCAAAGGAACGGTTTAACCTAGAAGAACGAAATTTGGTGAGCCAATTGGGATTGGTGTACTATTCATTAAATAGATGTATCATCAAGATTGGGTGAAAAAATGTTTGCTGAGATTTCAGGAAACTCGTAGTTTTTTGGAAGCTTGGCAACCCCTTTCAATGAAAGTGATTCTCGTCAGTCTCTGCTTGGGCTACATCATAGGACACAAACCATCACGATAGAACTTGGAACTACATTATTGTGCCAAGTTTCAAAGAGCTAGCACAACCCGTGTTTGATTTGGAGTTCCAACTACATGTATCCATATAGGAGAAAACAGAGTGAATCCTAAACATGAAAACGGTTACTGCAAAGGAACGGTTTAACCTAGAAGAACGAAATTTGGTGAGCCAAGTGGGACTGGTGTACTGATCATTACCTGCAAGTATAATCAAGTTTGGGTGAAAAAATGTTTGCTGAGATTTCAGGAAACTCATAGTTTTTTGGAAGCTTGGCAACCCCTTTCAATGAAAGTGATTCTCGTCAGTCTCGGCTTGGGGCTACTTCCATAGGACACAAACAATAGCCATAGAACTTGCAACTACATTATTGTGCCAAGTTTCAAAGAGCTAGCAAAAACCGTATTGATTTTGAATTCCAACTACATGTATCCATATAGGAGAAAACAGAGTGAAACCTAAACATGAAAACTGTTATTGCAAAGGAACTGTTTAACCTAGAAGAACGAAATTTGGTCATCCACGTGGGACTGGTGTACTGATCATTACCTGCAAGAATCATCAAGATTGGGTGAAAAAATGTTTGCTGAGATTTCAGGAAACTCGTAGTTTTTTGGAAGCTTGGCAACCCCTTTCAATGAAAGTGATTCTCCTCAGTCTCTGCTTGGGGCTACTTCCGTAGGACACAAACCATAGCCAAAGAACTTGGAACTACATTATTGTGCCAAGTTTCAAAGAGCTAGCACAAACCGTGTTTGATTTAGAGTTCCAACTACATGTATCCATATAGGAGAAAACAGAGTGAAACCTAAACATGAAAACGGTAACTGCAAAGGAACGGTTTAACCTGGAAGAACGAAATTTGGTGAGCCCAGTGGGATTGGTGTACTGATCATTAAATGGAAGTATCATCAAGATTGGGTGAAAAAATGTTGGCTGAGATTTCAGGAAACTCGTAGTTTTTTGGAAGCTTGGCAACCCCTTTCAATGAAAGTGATTCTCGTCAGTCTCTGCGTGGGGCTACTTCCATAGGACACAAAACATAGCCATAGAACTTGGAACTGCATTATTTTGCAACCTTTCAAAGAGCTAGCACAAAACGTGTTTGATTTAGAGTTCCAACTACATGTATCCATATAGGAGAAAACAGAGTGAAACCTAAACATGAAAACGGTTACTGCAAAGCAAGGGTTTAACCTAGAAGAACGAAATTTGGTATGCCAAGATTGGTGTACTTATCATTACCTGCAAGTATCATCAAGGTTGGGTGAAAAAAAGTTTACTGAGATTTCAGGAAACTCATAGTTTTTTGGAAGCTTGGCATCCCCTTTCAATGAAAGTGATTCTCGTCAGTCTCGGCTTGGGGCTACTTCCATAGGACACAAACCATAGCCATAGAACTTGCAACTACATTATTGTGACAAGTTTCAAAGAGCTAGGAAAAACCGTGTTGATTTAGAGTTCCAACTACATGTATCCATATAGGAGAAAACAGAGTGAAACCTGAACATGAAAACTGTTATTGCAAAGGAACTGTTTAACCTAGAAGAACGAAATTTGGTCAGCCACGTGGGACTGGTGTACTGATCATTACCTGCAAGTATCATCAAGATTGGGTGAAAAAATGTTTGCTGAGCTTTCAGGAAACTCGTAGTTTTTTGGAAGCTTGGCAACCCCTTTCAATGAAAGTGATTCTCGTCAGTCTCTGCTTGGGGCTACTTCCGTAGGACACAAACCAAAGCCAAAGAACTTGGAACTACATTATTGTGCCAAGTTTCAAAGAGCTACCACAAACCGTGTTTGATTTAGATTTCCAACTACATGTATCCATATAGGAGAAAACAGAGTGAAACCTAAACATGAATACGGTTACTGCAAAGGAACGGTTTAACCTAGAAGAACGAAATTTGGTGAGCCAAGTGGGACTGGTGTACTGATCATTACCTGCAAGTATCATCAAGATTGGGTGAAAAAATGTTTGCTGAGATTTCCGGAAACTCGTAGTTTTTTGGAAGCTTGGCAACCCCTTTCAATGAAAGTGATTCTCGTCAGTCTCTGCTTGGGGCTACTTCCATAGGACACAAACCATCGCGATAGAACTTGGAACTACATTATTGTGCCACGTTTCAAAGAGCTAGCACAATCCTTGTTTGATTTAGATTTCCAACTACATGTATCCATATAGGAGAAAACAGAGTGAAACCTAAACATGAAAACGGTTACTCCAAAGGAACGGTTTAACCTAGAATAACGAAATTTGGTGAGCCAAGTGGGATTGGTGTACTGATCATTAAATGGAAGTAACATAAAAATTGGGTGAAAAAATGATTGCTGAGATTTCCGTAAACTCGTAGTTTTTTGGAAGCTTATCAACCCCTCTCAATGAAAGTGATTCTCGTTAGTCTCTGCTTGGGGCTACTTCCATAGGACACAAACCATAGCCATAGAACTTGAAACTACATTATTATGCGAAGTTTCTAAGAGCTAGCACAAACCGCGTTTGATTTAGCGTTCCAACTACATGTATCCATATAGGAGAAAACAGAGTGAATCCTAAACAAGTAAACGGTTACTGCAAAGGAACGGTTTAACCTAGAAGAACGAAACTTGGTCAGCCAAGTGGGACTGGTGTACTGATCATTACCTGCAAGTATCATCAAGATTGGGTGAAAAAAATATTTGCTGAGATTTCAGGAAACTCGTAGTTTTTTGGAAGCTTGGCAAACCCTTTCAATGAAAGTGATTATCGTCAGTCTCTGCTTGGGGCTACTTCCATAGGACACAAACCATAACCATAGTACTTGGAACTACATTATAGTGCAAAGTTACAAAGAGCTAGCACAAACCGTGTTTGATTTAGAGTTCAAACTACAAGTATCCATATAGGAGAAAACAGAGTGAATCCTAAACATGAAAACGGTTACTGCAAAGGAACGGTTTAACCAAGAAGAACAAAATTTTTTGAGCCTAGTGGGATTGGTGCACTGATCATTAAATGAAAGTATGATAAAGATTGGGTGAATAAATGATTGCAGAGATTTCAGGAAACACGTAGTTTTTTGGAAGCTTGGCAACCCCTTTCAGTGAAAGTGATTCTCGTCAGTCTCTGCTGGGGCTACTTCCATAGGACACAAAACATAGCCATAGAACTTGGAACTACATTATTGTGCCAAGTTTCAAAGAGCTAGCACAAACCGTGTTTGATTTAGAGTTCCAACTACATGTATCCATATAGGAGAAAACAGAGTGAAACCTAAACATGAAAACGGTTACTGCAAAGGAACGGTTTAACCTAGAAGAACGAAATTGGGTGAGCCAAGTGGGACTGGTGTACTGATCATTACCTGGAAGTATCATCAAGTTTGGGTGAAAAAATGTTTGCTGAGATTTCAGGAAACTCTTACTTTTTTGGAAGATTGGCAACCCCTTTCAATGAAAGTGATTCTCGTCAGTCTCTGCTTGGGGCTACTTCCATAGGACACAACCCATAACCATAGTACTTGGAACTACATTATAGTGCCAAGTTACAAAGAGCTAGCACAAACTGTGTTTAATTTAGAGTTCCAACTACATGTATCCATATAGGAGAAAACAGAGTGAAACCTAAACATGAAAACGGTTACTGCAAAGCAACGGTTTAATCTAGAGGAACGAAATTTGGTGAGCCAAGTGGGATTGGTGTACTAATCATTAAATGGATGTATCATCAAGATTGGGTGAAAAATTGTTTGCTGAGATCAGGAAACTCGTAGTTTTTTGGAAGCTTGGCAACCCCTTTCAATGAAAGTGATTCTCGTCAGTCTCTGTTTGGGCTACATCAATAGGACACAAACCATCACGATAGAACTTGGAACTACATTATTGTGCCAAGTTTCAAAGAGCTAGCACAAACCGTGTTTTATTTAGAGTTCCAACTACATGTATCCATATAGGAGAAAACAGAGTGAATACTAAACATGAAAACGGTTACTGCAAAGGAACGGTTTAACCTAGAAGAACGAAATTTGGTGAGCCCAGTGGGATTGGTGTACTGATCATTACCGGCAAGTATCATCACGATTGGGTGAAAAAATGTTTCCTGAGATTTTCGGAAACTCGTAGTTTTTTGGAAGCTTGGCAACCCCTTTCAATGAAAGTGATTCTCGTCAGTCTCTGCTTGGGGCTACGTCCATAGGACACAAACCATAGCCATAGAACTTGGAACTACATTATTGTGCCAAGTTTCAAACAGCTAGCACAAACCGTGTTTGATTTAGAGTTCCAACTACATGTATCCATATAGGAGAAAACAGAGTGAAACCTAAACATGAAAACGGTTACTGCAAAGGAACGGTTTAACCTAGAAGAACAAATTTGGTGAGCCCAGTGGGATTGGTGTACTGATCATTAAATGGAAGTATCATGAAGATTGGGTGAAAAAATGTTTGCTGAGATTTCAGGAAACTCGTAGATTTTGGAAGCTTGGGAAACCCTTTCAATGAAAGTGATTCTCGTCAGTCTCTGCTTGGGGCTACTTCCATAGGACACAAACCATAGCCATAGAACTTGGAACTACATTATTGTGCCAAGTTTCAAAAAGCTAGCACAAACCGTGTTTGATTTAGAGTTCCAAATACATGTATCCATATAGGAGAAAACAGAGTGAAACCTAAACATGAAAAAGGTTACTGCAAAGGAACGGTATAACCTAGAAGAACGAAACTTGCTGAGCCAAGTGGGACTGCTGTACTGATCTTTACCTGCAAGTATCATCAAGATTGGGTGAAAAAATGTTTGCTGAGAATTCTGGAAACTCGTAGTTTTTTGGAAGCTTGGCAACCCCTTTCATGAAAGTGATTATCGTCAGTCTCTGCTTGGGGCTACTTCCATAGGAGACAAACCATAGCCATAGAACTTGGAACTACATTATTGTGCCAAGTTTCAAAGAGCTAGCACAAACCGTGTTTGATTTAGAGTTCCAACTACATGTATCCATATAGGAAAAAACAGAGTGAAACCTAAACATGAAAACGGATGCTGCAAAGGAACGGTTTAACCTAGAAGAACGAAATTTGGTGAGCCACGTGGGACTGGTGTACTGATCTTTACCTGCAAGTATCATCAAAATTGGGTGAAAAAATGTTTGCTGAGATTTCAGGAAACTCGTAGTTTTTTGGAAGCTTGGCAACCCCTTTCAATGAAAGTGATTCTCGTCAGTCTCTGCTTGGGGCTACTTCCATAGGACACAAACCATAGCCATAGAACTTGGAACTACATTATTGTGCCAAGTTTCAAAGAGCTAGCACAAACCGTGTTTGATTTAGAGTTCCAACTACATGTATCCATATAGGAGAAAACAGAGTGAAACCTAAACATGAAAACGGTTACTGCAAAGGAACGGTTTAACCTAGAAGATCGAAATTCGGTGAGCCAAGTTTGACTGGTTTACTGATCATTACCTGCAAGTATCATCAAGATTGGGTGAAAAAATGTTTGCTGAGATTTCAGGAAACTCGTAGTTTTTTGGTAGCTTGGCAACCCCTTTGAATGAAAGTGATTCTCATCAGTCTCTGCTTGGGGCTACTTCCATAGGACGCAAACCATAGCCAAAGAACTTGGAACTACATTATTGTGCCAAGTTTCAAAGAGCTAGCACAAACCGTGTTTGTTTTAGAGTTCCAACTACATGTATCCATATAGGAGAAAACAGAGTGAAACCTAAACATGAAAATGGTTACTGCAAAGGAACGGTTTAACCTAGAAGAACGAAATTTGGTGAGCCCAGTGGGATTGGTGTACTGATCATTACCGGCAATTATCATCACGATTGGGTGAAAAAATTTTTCCTGAGATTTCAGGAAACTCGTAGTTTTTAGGAAGCTTGGCAACCCCTTTAATGATAGTTATTCTCGTCAGTCTCTGCTTGGGGCTACTTCCATAGGACACAAACCATAGCCATAGAACTTGGAACTACATTATTGTGCCACGTTTCAAAGAGCTAGCACAAACCGTGTTTGATTTAGAGTTCCAACTACATGTATCCATATAGGAGAAAACAGAGTGAAACCTAAACATGAAAACGGTTACTACAAAGGAACGGTTTTAACCTAGAAGAACGAAATTTGCTGAGCCAAGTGGGACTGGTGTACTGATCATTACCTGCAAGTATCATCAAGATTGGGTGAAAAAATGTTTGCTGAGATTTCAGGAAACTCGTAGTTTTTTGGAAACTTGGCAACCCCTTTCAATTCAAGTGATTCTCGTCAGTCTCTGTTTGGGCTACATCAATAGGACACAAACCATCACGATAGAACTTGGAACTACATTATTGCGCCAAGTTTCAAAGAGCTAGCACAAACCGTGTTTGATTTAGAGTTCCAACTACATGTATCCATATAGGCGAAAACAGAGTGAAATCTAAACATGAAAACCGTTACTGCAAAGGAACTGTTTAACCTAGAAGAACGAAATTTGGTGAGTCAAGTGGGATTGGTGTACTGATCATTACCTGCACGTATCATCACGATTGGGTGATAAAATATTTCCTGAGATTTCCGGAAACTCATAGTTTTTTGGAAGCTTGGCAACCCCTTTCAATTAAAGTGATTCTCCTCAGTCTCTGCTTGGGGCTACTTCCATAGGACACAAAACATAGCCATAGAACTTGGAACTACATTATTGTGCCAAGTTTCAAAGAGCTAGCACAAACCGTGTTTGATTTAGAGTTCCAACTACATGTATCCATATAGGAGAAAACAGAGTGAAACCTAAACATGAAAACGGTTACTGCAAAGGAACGGTTTAAACTAGAAGATCGAAATTCGGTGAGCCAAGTGTGACCGGTGTACTGATCATTACCTGCAAGTATCATCAAGATTGGGTGAAAAAATGTTTGCTGAGATTTCAGGAAACTCGTAGATTTTTGGAAGCTTGGCAACCCCTTTCAATGAAAGGGATTCTCGTCAGTCTCTGCTTAGGGCTACTTCCATAGGACACAAACCATAGCCATAGACCTTGGAACTACATTATTGTGCCAAGTTTCAAAAAGCTAGCACAAACGGTGTTTGATTTAGAGTTCCAACTACATGTATCCATATAGGAGAAACCAGAGTGAAACCTAAACATGAAAACGGTTACTGCAAAGAACGGTTTAACCTAGAAGAACGAAACTTGGTCAGCCAAGTGGGACTGGTGTACTGATCATTACCTGCAAGTATCATCAAGATTGGGTGAAAAAATGTTTGCTGAGATTTCAGGAAACTCGTAGTTTTTTGGAAGCTTGGCAAACCCTTTCAATGAAAGTGATTCTCGTGAGTCTCTGCTTGGGGCTACTTCCATAGGTCACAAAACATAACCATAGTCCTTGGAACTACATTATAGTGCCAAGTTACAAAGAGCTAGCACAAACCGTGTTTGATTTAGAGTTCCAACTACATGTATCCATATAGGAGAAAACAGAGTGAAACCTTAACATGAAATCGGATACTGCAAAGGAACGGTTTAACCTAGAAGAACGAAATTTGGTGAGCCAATTGGGATTGGTGTACTATTCATTAAATACATGTATCATCAAGATTGGGTGAAAAAATGTTTGCTGAGATTTCAGGAAACTCGTAGTTTTTTAGAAGCTTGGCAACCCTTTCAATGAAAGTGATTCTCGTCAGTCTCTGCTTGGGGATACTTCCATAGGACACAAACCATAGCGATAGAACTTGGAACTACATTATTGTGCCAAGTTTCAAAGAGCTAGCACAAACCGTGTTTGATTTAGTGTTCCAACTACATGTATCCATATAGGAGAAAACAGAGTGAAACCTAATCATGAAAACGGTTACTGCAAAGGAACGGTTTAACCTAGAAGAACAAAATTTGGTGAGCCAAGTCAGACTGGTGTACTGATCATTACCTGCAAGTATCATCAAGACTGGGTGAAAAAATGTTTGCTGAGATTTCAGGAAACTCGTAGTTTTTTGGTAGCTTGGCAACCCCTTTGAAAGAAAGTGATTCTCGTCAGTCTCTGCTTGGGGCTACTTCCATAGGACACAAACCATAATCATTGAACTTGGAACTACATTATTTTGCCATGTTTCAAAGAGCTAGCACAAACCGTGTTTGATTTAGAGTTCCAACTACATGTATCCAAATAGTAGAAAACAGAGTGAAACCTAAACATGAAAACGGTTACTGCAAAGGAACGGTTTAACCTAGAAGAACGAAATTTGGAGAGCCAAGTGGGATTGGTGTACTGATCATTAAATGGAAGTATCATCAAGATTGGGTCAAAAAATGATTGCTGAGATGTCAGGAAACTCATAGTTTTTTGGGAGCTTGGCAACTCCTTTCAATGAAAGTGATTCTCCTCAGTCTCTGCTTGGGCCTACTTCCATAGGACACAAACCATAGCCATAGAACTTGGAACTACATATTGTGCCAAGTTTCAAAGAGCTAGCACAAACCGTGTTTGAATTAGAGTTCCAAATATATGTATCCATACAGGAGAAAACAGAGTGAATCCTAAACATGAAAAGGGTTACTGCAAAGGAACGGTTTAACCTAGAAGAACGAAGTTTGGTGAGCCAAGTGGGATTGGTGTACTGATCATTACCTGCAAGTATCATCACGATTGGGTGAAAGAATGTTTGCTGAGATTTCAGGAAACTCGTAGTTTTTTGGAAGCTTGGCAATCCCTTTCAATGAAACTGATTCTCGTCAGTCTCTGCTTGGGGCTACTTCCATAGGACACAAACCGTAGCTATAGAACTTGGAACTACATTATTGTGCCAAGTTTCAAAGAACTAGCACAAACGGTGTTTGATTTAGAGTTCCAAATACATGTATCCATATAGGAGAAAACAGAGTGAAACCTAAACATGAAAACGGTTACTGCAAAGGAACGGTTTAACCTAGAAGAACGAAATTTGGTGAGCCAAGTGGGATTGCTGTACTGATCATTACCTGCAAGTATCATCAAGATTGGGTGAAAAAATGTTTGCTGAGATTTCAGGAAACTTGTAGTTTTTTGGAAGCTTGGCAACCCCTTTCAATGAAAGTGATTCTCGTCAGTCTCTGCTTGGGGCTACTTCCATAGGACACAAACCGTAGCCATAGAACTTGGAACTACAGTATTGTGCCAAGTTTCAAAGAGCTAGCACAAACCGTGTTTGACTTAGAGTTCCAAATACATGTATCCATATAGGAGAAAACAGAGTGAAACCTAAACATGAAAACGGTTACTGCAAAGCAACGGTTTAACCTAGAACAACAAAATTTGGTGAGCCAAGTCGGACTGGTGTACTGATCATTACCTGCAAGTATCATCAAGACTGGGTGAAAAAATGTTTGCTGAGATTTCAGGAAACTCGTAGTTTTTTGGAAGCTTGGCAATCCCTTTCAATGAATGTGATTCTCGTCAGTCTCTGCTTGGGGCTACTTCCATAGGACACAAACCGTAGCCATAGAACTTGGAACTACATTATTGTGCCAAGTTTCAAAGAGCTAGCACAAACCGTGTTTGATTTAGAGTTCCAACTACATGTATCCATATAGGAGAAAACAGAGTGAAACCTAAACATGAAAACGGTTACTGCAAAGAGCGGGTTAACCTAGAAGAACGAAATTTGGTCAGCCAAGTGAGACTGGTGTACTGATCATTAAATGGAAGTATCATCAAGATTGGGTGAAAGAATGTTTGCTAAGATTTCAGGAAACTCGTAGTTTTTTGGAAGCTTGGCAATCCCTTTCAATGAAACTGATTCTCGTCAGTCTCTGCTTGGGCCTACTTCAATAGGACAAAAACCATAGCCATAGAACTTGGAACTACATTATTGTGCCAAGTTTCAAAGAGCTAGCACAAACCGTGTTTGAATTAGAGTTCCAAATACATGTATCCATACAGGAGAAAACAGAGTGAATCCTAAACATGAAAACTTTTACTGCAAAGGAACGGTTTAACCTAGAAGAACGAAGTTTGGTGAGCCAAGTGGGATTGGTGTACTGATCATTACCTGCAAGTATCATCACGATTGGGTGAAAGAATGTTTGCTGAGATTTCAGGAAACTCGTAGTTTTTTGGAAGCTTGGCAATCCCTTTCAATGAAACTGATTCTCGTCAGTCTCTGCTTGGGGCTACTTCCATAGGACACAAACCGTAGCTATAGAACTTGGAACTACATTATTGTGCCAAGTTTCAAAGAACTAGCACAAACGGTGTTTGATTTAGAGTTCCAAATACATGTATCCATATAGGAGAAAACAGAGTGAAACCTAAACATGAAAACAGTTACTGCAAAGGAACGGTTTAACCTAGAAGAACGAAATTTGGTGAGCCAAGTGGGATTGCTCTACTGATCATTACCTGCAAGTATCATCAAGATTGGGTGAAAAAATGTTTGCTGAGATTTCAGGAAACTCGTAGTTTTTTGGAAACTTGGCAACCCCTTTCAATTCAAGTGATTCTCGTCAGTCTCTGTTTGGGCTACATCAATAGGACACAAACCATCACGATAGAACTTGGAACTACATTATTGCGCCACGTTTCAAAGAGCTAGCACAAACCGTGTTTGATTTATAGTTCCAACTACATGTATCCATATAGGAGAAAACAGAGTGAAACCTAAACATGAAAACGGTTACTGCAAAGGAACGGTTTAAACTAGAAGATCGAAATTCGGTGAGCCAAGTGTGACCGGTGTACTGATCATTACCTGCAAGTATCATCAAGATTGGGTGAAAAAATGTTTGCTGAGATTTCAGGAAACTCGTAGATTTTTGGAAGCTTGGCAACCCCTTTCAATGAAAGGGATTCTCGTCAGTCTCTGCTTAGGGCTACTTCCATAGGACACAAACCATAGCCATAGACCTTGGAACTACATTATTGTGCCAAGTTTCAAAAAGCTAGCACAAACCGTGTTTGATTTAGAGTTCCAACTACATGTATCCATATAGGAGAAACCAGAGTGAAACCTAAACATGAAAACGGTTACTGCAAAGAACGGTTTAACCTAGAAGAACGAAACTTGGTCAGCCAAGTGGGACTGGTGTACTGATCATTACCTGCAAGTATCATCAAGATTGGGTGAAAAAATGTTTGCTGAGATTTCAGGAAACTCGTAGTTTTTTGGAAGCTTGGCAAACCCTTTCAATGAAAGTGATTCTCGTGAGTCTCTGCTTGGGGCTACTTCCATAGGTCACAAACCATAACCATAGTCCTTGGAACTACATTATAGTGCCAAGTTACAAAGAGCTAGCACAAACCGTGTTTGATTTAGAGTTCCAACTACATGTATCCATATAGGAGAAAACAGAGTGAAACCTAAACATGAAATCGGATACTGCAAAGGAACGGTTTAACCTAGAAGAACGAAATTTGGTGAGCCAATTGGGATTGGTGTACTATTTATTAAATACATGTATCATCAAGATTGGGTGAAAAAATGTTTGCTGAGATTTCAGGAAACTCGTAGTTTTTTAGAAGCTTGGCAACCCTTTCAATGAAAGTGATTCTCGTCAGTCTCTGCTTGGGGATACTTCCATAGGACACAAACCATAGCGATAGAACTTGGAACTACATTATTGTGCCAAGTTTCAAAGAGCTAGCACAAACCGTGTTTGATTTAGAGTTCCAACTACATGTATCCATATAGGAGAAAACAGAGTGAAACCTAATCATGAAAACGGTTACTGCAAAGGAACGGTTTAACCTAGAAGAACAAAATTTGGTGAGCCAAGTCAGACTGGTGTACTGATCATTACCTGCAAGTATCATCAAGACTGGGTGAAAAAATGTTTGCTGAGATTTCAGGAAACTCGTAGTTTTTTGGTAGCTTGGCAACCCCTTTGAAAGAAAGTGATTCTCGTCAGTCTCTGCTTGGGGCTACTTCCATAGGACACAAACCATAATCATTGAACTTGGAACTACATTATTTTGCCATGTTTCAAAGAGCTAGCACAAACCGTGTTTGATTTAGAGTTCCAACTACATGTATCCAAATAGTAGAAAAAAGAGTGAAACCTAAATATGAAAACGGTTACTGCAAAGCAACGGTTTAACCTAGAAGAACGAAATTTGGAGAGCCAAGTGGGATTGGTGTACTGATCATTAAATGGAAGTATCATCAAGATTGGGTGAAAAAATGATTGCTGAGATGTCAGGAAACTCATAGTTTTTTGGGAGCTTGGCAACTCCTTTCAATGAAAGTGATTCTCCTCAGTCTCTGCTTGGGCCTACTTCAATAGGACACAAACCATAGCCATAGAACTTGGAACTACATATTGTGCCAAGTTTCAAAGAGCTAGCACAAACCGTGTTTGAATTAGAGTTCCAAATATATGTATCCATACAGGAGAAAACAGAGTGAATCCTAAACATGAAAAGGGTTACTGCAAAGGAACGGTTTAACCTAGAAGAACGAAGTTTGGTGAGCCAAGTGGGATTGGTGTACTGATCATTACCTGCAAGTATCATCACGATTGGGTGAAAGAATGTTTGCTGAGATTTCAGGAAACTCGTAGTTTTTTGGTAGCTTGGCAATCCCTTTCAATGAAACTGATTCTCGTCAGTCTCTGCTTGGGGCTACTTCCATAGGACACAAACCGTAGCTATAGAACTTGGAACTACATTATTGTGCCAAGTTTCAAAGAACTAGCACAAACGGTGTTTGATTTAGAGTTCCAAATACATGTATCCATATAGGAGAAAACAGAGTGAAACCTAAACATGAAAACGTTTACTGCAAAGGAACGGTTTAACCTAGAAGAACGAAATTTGGTGAGCCAAGTGGGATTGCTGTACTGATCATTACCTGCAAGTATCATCAAGATTGGGTGAAAAAATGTTTGCTGAGATTTCAGGAAACTTGTAGTTTTTTGGAAGCTTGGCAACCCCTTTCAATGAAAGTGATTCTCGTCAGTCTCTGCTTGGGGCTACTTCCATAGGACACAAACCGTAGCCATAGAACTTGGAACTACAGTATTGTGCCAAGTTTCAAAGAGCTAGCACAAACCGTGTTTGACTTAGAGTTCCAAATACATGTATCCATATAGGAGAAAACAGAGTGAAACCTAAACATGAAAACGGTTACTGCAAAGCAACGGTTTAACCTAGAACAACAAAATTTGGTGAGCCAAGTCGGACTGGTGTACTGATCATTACCTGCAAGTATCATCAAGACTGGGTGAAAAAATGTTTGCTGAGATTTCAGGAAACTCGTAGTTTTTTGGAAGCTTGGCAATCCCTTTCAATGAATGTGATTCTCGTCAGTCTCTGCTTGGGGCTACTTCCATAGGACACAAACCGTAGCCATAGAACTTGGAACTACATTATTGTGCCAAGTTTCAAAGAGCTAGCACAAACCGTGTTTGATTTAGAGTTCCAACTACATGTATCCATATAGGAGAAAACAGAGTGAAACCTAAACATGAAAACGGTTACTGCAAAGAGCGGGTTAACCTAGAAGAACGAAATTTGGTCAGCCAAGTGAGACTGGTGTACTGATCATTAAATGGAAGTATCATCAAGATTGGGTGAAAGAATGTTTGCTAAGATTTCAGGAAACTCGTAGTTTTTTGGAAGCTTGGCAATCCCTTTCAATGAAACTGATTCTCGTCAGTCTCTGCTTGGGCCTACTTCAATAGGACAAAAACCATAGCCATAGAACTTGGAACTACATTATTGTGCCAAGTTTCAAAGAGCTAGCACAAACCGTGTTTGAATTAGAGTTCCAAATACATGTATCCATACAGGAGAAAACAGAGTGAATCCTAAACATGAAAACTTTTACTGCAAAGGAACGGTTTAACCTAGAAGAACGAAGTTTGGTGAGCCAAGTGGGATTGGTGTACTGATCATTACCTGCAAGTATCATCACGATTGGGTGAAAGAATGTTTGCTGAGATTTCAGGAAACTCGTAGTTTTTTGGAAGCTTGGCAATCCCTTTCAATGAAACTGATTCTCGTCAGTCTCTGCTTGGGGCTACTTCCATAGGACACAAACCGTAGCTATAGAACTTGGAACTACATTATTGTGCCAAGTTTCAAAGAACTAGCACAAACGGTGTTTGATTTAGAGTTCCAAATACATGTATCCATATAGGAGAAAACAGAGTGAAACCTAAACATGAAAACAGTTACTGCAAAGGAACGGTTTAACCTAGAAGAACGAAATTTGGTGAGCCAAGTGGGATTGCTCTACTGATCATTACCTGCAAGTATCATCAAGATTGGGTGAAAAAATGTTTGCTGAGATTTCAGGAAACTCGTAGTTTTTTGGAAACTTGGCAACCCCTTTCAATTCAAGTGATTCTCGTCAGTCTCTGTTTGGGCTACATCAATAGGACACAAACCATCACGATAGAACTTGGAACTACATTATTGCGCCACGTTTCAAAGAGCTAGCACAAACCGTGTTTGATTTAGAGTTCCAACTACATGTATCCATATAGGGAGAAAACAGAGTGAAACCTAAACATGAAAACGGTTACTGCAAAGGAACGGTTTAAACTAGAAGATCGAAATTCGGTGAGCCAAGTGTGACCGGTGTACTGATCATTACCTGCAAGTATCATCAAGATTGGGTGAAAAAATGTTTGCTGAGATTTCAGGAAACTCGTAGATTTTTGGAAGCTTGGCAACCCCTTTCAATGAAAGGGATTCTCGTCAGTCTCTGCTTAGGGCTACTTCCATAGGACACAAACCATAGCCATAGACCTTGGAACTACATTATTGTGCCAAGTTTCAAAAAGCTAGCACAAACCGTGTTTGATTTAGAGTTCCAACTACATGTATCCATATAGGAGAAACCAGAGTGAAACCTAAACATGAAAACGGTTACTGCAAAGAACGGTTTAACCTAGAAGAACGAAACTTGGTCAGCCAAGTGGGACTGGTGTACTGATCATTACCTGCAAGTATCATCAAGATTGGGTGAAAAAATGTTTGCTGAGATTTCAGGAAACTCGTAGTTTTTTGGAAGCTTGGCAAACCCTTTCAATGAAAGTGATTCTCGTGAGTCTCTGCTTGGGGCTACTTCCATAGGTCACAAACCATAACCATAGTCCTTGGAACTACATTATAGTGCCAAGTTACAAAGAGCTAGCACAAACCGTGTTTGATTTAGAGTTCCAACTACATGTATCCATATAGGAGAAAACAGAGTGAAACCTAAACATGAAATCGGATACTGCAAAGGAACGGTTTAACCTAGAAGAACGAAATTTGGTGAGCCAATTGGGATTGGTGTACTATTTATTAAATACATGTATCATCAAGATTGGGTGAAAAAATGTTTGCTGAGATTTCAGGAAACTCGTAGTTTTTTAGAAGCTTGGCAACCCTTTCAATGAAAGTGATTCTCGTCAGTCTCTGCTTGGGGATACTTCCATAGGACACAAACCATAGCGATAGAACTTGGAACTACATTATTGTGCCAAGTTTCAAAGAGCTAGCACAAACCGTGTTTGATTTAGAGTTCCAACTACATGTATCCATATAGGAGAAAACAGAGTGAAACCTAATCATGAAAACGGTTACTGCAAAGGAACGGTTTAACCTAGAAGAACAAAATTTGGTGAGCCAAGTCAGACTGGTGTACTGATCATTACCTGCAAGTATCATCAAGACTGTGTGAAAAAATGTTTGCTGAGATTTCAGGAAACTCGTAGTTTTTTGGTAGCTTGGCAACCCCTTTGAAAGAAAGTGATTCTCGTCAGTCTCTGCTTGGGGCTACTTCCATAGGACACAAACCATAATCATTGAACTTGGAACTACATTATTTTGCCATGTTTCAAAGAGCTAGCACAAACCGTGTTTGATTTAGAGTTCCAACTACATGTATCCAAATAGTAGAAAAAAGAGTGAAACCTAAATATGAAAACGGTTACTGCAAAGCAACGGTTTAACCTAGAAGAACGAAATTTGGAGAGCCAAGTGGGATTGGTGTACTGATCATTAAATGGAAGTATCATCAAGATTGGGTGAAAAAATGATTGCTGAGATGTCAGGAAACTCATAGTTTTTTGGGAGCTTGGCAACTCCTTTCAATGAAAGTGATTCTCCTCAGTCTCTGCTTGGGCCTACTTCAATAGGACACAAACCATAGCCATAGAACTTGGAACTACATATTGTGCCAAGTTTCAAAGAGCTAGCACAAACCGTGTTTGAATTAGAGTTCCAAATATATGTATCCATACAGGAGAAAACAGAGTGAATCCTAAACATGAAAAGGGTTACTGCAAAGGAACGGTTTAACCTAGAAGAACGAAGTTTGGTGAGCCAAGTGGGATTGGTGTACTGATCATTACCTGCAAGTATCATCACGATTGGGTGAAAGAATGTTTGCTGAGATTTCAGGAAACTCGTAGTTTTTTGGTAGCTTGGCAATCCCTTTCAATGAAACTGATTCTCGTCAGTCTCTGCTTGGGGCTACTTCCATAGGACACAAACCGTAGCTATAGAACTTGGAACTACATTATTGTGCCAAGTTTCAAAGAACTAGCACAAACGGTGTTTGATTTAGAGTTCCAAATACATGTATCCATATAGGAGAAAACAGAGTGAAACCTAAACATGAAAACGTTTACTGCAAAGGAACGGTTTAACCTAGAAGAACGAAATTTGGTGAGCCAAGTGGGATTGCTGTACTGATCATTACCTGCAAGTATCATCAAGATTGGGTGAAAAAATGTTTGCTGAGATTTCAGGAAACTTGTAGTTTTTTGGAAGCTTGGCAACCCCTTTCAATGAAAGTGATTCTCGTCAGTCTCTGCTTGGGGCTACTTCCATAGGACACAAACCGTAGCCATAGAACTTGGAACTACATTATTGTGCCAAGTTTCAAAGAACTAGCACAAACCGTGTTTCATTTAGAGTTCCAACTACATGTATCCATATTGGAGAAAACAGAGTGAAACCTAAACATGAAAACGGTTACTGCAAAGAACGGGTTAACCTAGAAGAACGAAATTTGGTGAGCCAAGTGGGACTGGTGTACTGATCATTACCTGCAAGTATCATCAAGATTGGGTGAAAAAATGTTTGCTGAGATTTCAGGAAACTCGTAGTTTTTTGAAGCTTGGCAACCCTTTCAATGAAAGTGATTCTCCTCAGTCTCTGCTTGGGGATACTTCCATAGGACACAAACCATAGCGATAGCACTTGGAACTACATTATTGTGCCAAGTTTCAAAGAGCTAGCACAAACCGTGTTTGATTTAGAGTTCCAAATACATGTATCCATATAGGAGAAAACAGAGTGAAACCTAAACATGAAAACGGTTACTGCAAAGGAACGGTTCAACCTAGAAGAACGAAATTTGGAGAGCCAAGTGGGATTGGTGTACTGATCATTAAATGGAAGTATCATCAAGATGGGGTGAAAAAATGTTTGCTGAGATTTCACGAAACTCGTAGTTTTTTGGAAGCTTGGCAACCCCTTTGAATGAAAGTGATTCTCGTCAGTCCTTGCTTGGGGATACTTCCATAGGACAAAAAACCAAACCGATACAAATTGGAACTACATTATTGTGCCAAGTTTCAAAGAGCTAGCACAACCCGTGTTTGATTTAGAGTTCCAACTACATGTATCCATATAGGAGAAAACAGAGTGAAACCTAAACATGAAAACGGTTACTGCAAAGGAACGGTTTAACCTAGAAGAACGAAATTCAGTGAGCCTAGTGGGCCTGGTGTACTGATCATTACATGCAAGTATCATCAACATTGGGTGAAAAAATGATTGCTGAGATTTCAGGAAACTCGTAGTTTTTTGGAAGCTTGGAAACCCCTTACAATGAACGTGATTCTCGTCAGTCTCTGCTTGGGGCTACTTCCATAGGACACAAACCACAGCCATAGAACTTGGAACTACATTATTGTGCCAAGTTTCAAAGAGCTAGCACAAACGGTGTTTGATTTAGAGTTCCAACTACATGCATCCATATAGGAGAAAACAGAGTGAAACCTAAACATGAAAACGGTTTCTGCAAAGGAACGGTTTAACCTAGAAGAACGAAATTTGGTGAGCCAAGTGTGACTGGTGTACTGATCATTACCTGCAAGTATCATCAAGATTGGGTGAAAAAATTTTTGCTGAGATTTCAGGAAACTCGTAGTTTTTTGGAAGCTTGGCAACCCCTTTCAATGAAAATGATTCTCATCAGTCTCTGCTTGGGGCTACTTGCATAGGACACAAACCATAGCCATAGAACTTGGAACTACATTATTGTGCCAATTTTCAAAGAGCTAGCACAAACGGTGTTTGATTTAGTGTTCCAACTACATGTATCCATATAGGAGAAAACAGAGTGAAACCTAAATATGAAAACGGTTACTGCAAAGGAACGGTTTAACCTAGAAGAACGAAATTTGATCAGCCAAGTGGGACTGGTGTACTGATCATTACCTGCAAGTATCATCATGATTGGGTGAGAAAATGTTTGCTGAGATTTCAGGAAACTCGTAGTTTTTTGGAAGCTTGGCAACCCCTTTCAATGAAAGTGATTCTCCTCAGTCTCTGCTTGGGGTACTTCCTTTGGACACAAACCATAGCCATAGAACTTGGAACTACATTATTGTGCAAAGTTTCAAAGAGCTAGCACAAACGGTGTTTGATTTAGAGTTCCAACTACATATATCCATATAGGAGAAATCAGAGTGAAACCTAAACATGAAAACGGTTACTGCAATGCAACAGTTT
>NW_027552088.1:0-47540 GCF_045843805.1 Urocitellus parryii | reverse complement strand
AGAACTTGGAACTACATTCTTGTGCCAAGTTTCAAAGAGCTAGCACAAACCGTGTTTGATTTAGAGTTCCAACTACATGTATCCATATAGGAGAAAACAGAGTGAAACCTAAAAATGAAAACGGTTACTGCAAAGGAACGGTTTAACCTAGAAGAACGAAATTTGGTGAGCCAAGTGGGATTGGTGTACTGATCATTACCTGCCAGTATCATCAAGATTGGGTGAAAAAATGTTTGCTGAGATTTCAGGAAACTCGTAGTTTTTTGGAAGCTTGGCAACCCCATTCAATGAAAGTGATTCTCGTCAGTCACTGCTTGGGGCTACTTCAGTAGCACACAAACCATAGCGATAGAACCTGGAACTACATTATTGTGCCAAGTTTCAAAGAGCTAGCACAAACCGTGTTTGATTTAGAGTTCCAACTACATGTATCCATATAGGAGAAAACAGAGTGAAACCTAAAAAGAAAACGGTTACTACAAAGGAACGGTTTAACCAAGATGAACGAAATTTGGTGAGCCAAGTGGGATTGGTGCACTGATCATTACCTGCCAGTATCATCAAGATTGGGTGAAAAAATGTTTGCTGAGATTTCAGGAAACTCGTAGTTTTTTGGAAGCTTGGCAACCACATTCAATGAAAGTGATTCTCGTCAGTCTCTGCTTGGGGCTACTTCAATAGGACACAAACCATAGCGATAGAACTTGGAACTACATTCTTGTGCTAAGTTTCAAAGAGCTAGCACAAACCGTGTTTGATTTAGAGTTCCAACTACATTTATCCATATAGGAGAAAACAGAGTGAAACCTAAACATGAAAACGGTTACTGCAAATGAACGGTTTAACCTAGAAGAAAGAAATTTGGTGAGCCAAGTGGGACTGGTGTCCGGATCATTACCTGCAAGTATCATCAAGATTGGGTGAAAAAATGTTTGCTGAGATTTCAGGAAACTCGTAGTTTTTTGGAAGCTTGGCAACCCCATTCAATGAAAGTGATTCTCGTCAGTCTCTGCTTGGGGCTACTTCAATAGGACACAAACCATAGCGATAGAACTTGGAACTACATTCTTGTGCGAAGTTTCAAAGAGCTAGCACAAACCGTGTTTGATTTAGAGTTCCAACTACATGTATCCATATAGGAGAAAACAGAGTGAAACCTAAACCTGACAACGGTTACTGCAAATGAACGGTTTTACCTAGAAGAAAGAAATTTGGTGAGCCAAGTGGGACTGGTGTACGGATCATTACCTGCAAGTATCATCAAGATTGGCTGAAAAAATGTTTGCTGAGATTTCAGGAAACTCGTATGTTTTTTGGAAGCTTGGCAACCCCTTTCAATGAAAGTGATTCTCGTCAGTCTCTGCTTGGGGCTACTTCAATAGGACACAAACCATAGCGATAGAACTTGGAACTACATTCTTGTGCCAAGTTTCAAAGAGCTAGCACAAACCGTGTTTGATTTAGAATTCCAACTACATGTATCCATATAGGAGAAAACAGAGTGAAACCTAAAAATGAAAACGGTTACTACAAAGGAACGGTTTAACCAAGATGAACGAATTTGGTGAGCCAAGTGGGATTGGTGCACTGATCATTACCTGCCAGTATCATCAAGATTGGGTGAGAAAATGTTTGCTGAGATTTCAGGAAACTCGTAGTTTTTTGGAAGCTTGGCAACCCCTTTCAATGAAAGTGATTCTCGTCAGTCTCTGCTTGGGGCTACTTCAATAGGACACAAGCCATAGCGATAGAACGTGGAACTACATTCTTGTGCCAAGTTTCAAAGAGCTAGCACAAACCGTGTTTGATTTTAGAGTTCCAACTACATGTATCCATATAGGAGAAAACAGAGTGAAACCTAAACCTGAAAACGGTTACTGCAAATGAACGGTTTAACCTAGAAGAAAGAAATTTGGTGAGCCAAGTGGGACTGGTGTACGGATCATTACCTGCAAGTATCATCAAGATTGGGTGAAAAAATGTTTGCGGAGATTTCAGGAAACTCGTAGTTTTTTGGAAGCTTGGCAACCCATTCAATGAAAGTGATTCTCGTCAGTCTCTGCTTGGGGCTACATCAGTAGCACACAAACCATAGCGATAGAACCTGGAACTACATTATTGTGCCAAGTTTCAAAGAGCTAGCACAAACCGTGTTTGATTTAGAGTTCCAACTACATGTATCCATATAGGAGAAAACAGAGTGAAACCTAAACATGAAAAACGGTTACTGCAAATGAACGGTTAACCTAGAAGAAAGAAATTTGGTGAGCCAAGTGGGACTGGTGTACGGATCATTACCTGCAAGTATCATCAAGATTGGGTGAAAAAATGTTTGCTGAGATTTCAGGAAACTCGTAATTTTTTGGAAGCTTGGCAACCCCTTTCAATGAAAGTGATTCTCCTCAGTCTCTGCTTGGGGCTACTTCAATAGGACACAAACCATAGCGATAGAACTTGGAACTACATTCTTGTGCCAAGTTTCAAAGAGCTAGCACAAACCGTGTTTGATTTAGAGTTCCAACTACATGTATCCATATAGGAGAAAACAGAGTGAAACCTAAACCTGAAAACGGTTACTGCAAATGAACGGTTTTACCTAGAAGAAAGAAATTTGGTGAGCCAAGTGGGACTGGTGTACGGATCATTACCTGCCAGTATCATCAAGATTGGGTGAAAAAATGTTTGCTGAGATTTCAGGAAACTCGTAGTTTTTTGGAAGCTTGGCAACCCCTTTCAATGAAAGTGATTCTCGGCAGTCTCTGCTTGGGGCTACTTCAGTAGGACACAAACCATAGCGATAGAACTTGGAACTACATTCTTGTGCCAAGTTTCAAAGAGCTAGCACAAACCGTGTTTGATTTAGAGTTCCAACTACATGTATCCATATAGGAGAAAACAGAGTGAAACCTAAAAATGAAAACGGTTACTGCAAAGGAACGGTTTAATCAAGAAGAACGAAATTTGGTGAGCCAAGTGGGATTGGTGTACTGATCATTACCTGCCAGTATCATCAAGATTGGGTGAAAAAATGTTTGCTGAGATTTCAGGAAACTCGTAGTTTTTTGGAAGCTTGGCAACCCCATTCAATGAAAGTGATTATCGTCAGTGTCTGCTTGGGGCTACGTCAGTAGCACACAAACCATAGCGATAGAACCTGGAACTACATTATTGTGCCAAGTTTCAAAGAGCTAGCACAAACCGTGTTTGATTTAGAGTTCCAACTACATGTATCCAAATAGGAGAAAACAGAGTGAAACCTAAACATGAAAACGGTTACTGCAAATGAACGGTTTAACCTAGAAGAAAGAAATTTGGTGAGCCAAGTGGGACTGGTGTACTGATCATTACCTGCCAGTATCATCAAGATTGGGTGAAAAAATGTTTGCTGAGATTTCAGGAAACTCGTAGTTTTTTGGAAGCTTGGCAACCCCATTCAATGAAAGTGATTCTCGTCAGTCTCTGCTTGGGGCTGCTTCAATAAGACACAAATCATAGCGATAGAACTTGGAACTACATTCTTGTGCCACGTTTCAAAGAGCCAGCACAAACCGTGTTTCATTTAGAGTTCCAACTACATGTATCCATATAGGAGAAAACAGAGTGAAACCTAAACATGAAAACGGTTACTGCAAATGAACGGTTTAACCTAGAAGAAAGAAATTTGGTGAGCCAAGTGGGACTGGTGTCCGGATCATTACCTGAAAGTATCTTCAAGATTGGGTGAAAAAATGTTTGCTGAGATTTCAGGAAACTCGTAGTTTTTTGGAAGCTTGGCAACCCCATTCAATGAAAGTGATTCTCGGCAGTCTCTGCTTGGGGCTACTTCAGTAGGACACAAACCATAGCGATAGAACTTGGAACTACATTCTTGTGCCAAGTTTCAAAGAGCTAGCACAAACCGTGTTTGATTTAGAGTTCCAACTACATGTATCCATATAGGAGAAAACAGAGTGAAACCTAAAAATGAAAACGGTTACTGCAAAGGAACGGTTTAACCTAGAAGAACGAAATTTGGTGAGGCAAGTGGGATTGGTGTACTGATCATTACCTGCCAGTATCATCTAGATTGGGTGAAAAAATGTTTGCTGAGATTTCAGGAAACTCGTAGTTTTTTGGAAGCTTGGCAACCCATTCAATGAAAGTGATTCCTCGTCAGTGTCTGCTTGGGGCTACTTAAGTAGCACACAAACCATAGCGATAGAACCTGGAACTACATTATTGTGCCAAGTTTCAAAGAGCTAGCACAAACCGTGTTTGATTTAGAGTTCCAACTACATGTATCCATATAGGAGAAAACAGAGTGAAACCTAAACATGAAAACGGTTACTGCAAATGAACGGTTTAACCTAGAAGAAAGAAATTTGGTGAGCCAAGTGGGACTGGAGTACGGATCATTACCTGCAAGTATCATCAAGATTGGGTGAAAAAATGTTTGCTGAGATTTCAGGAAACTCGTAGTTTTTTGGAAGCTTGGCAACCCCTTTCAATGTAAGTGATTCTCCTCAGTCTCTGCTTGGGGCTACTTCAATAGGACACAAACCATAGCGATAGAACTTGGAACTACATTCTTGTGCCAAGTTTCAAAGAGCTAGCACAAACCGTGTTTGATTTAGAGTTACAACTACATGTATCCATATAGGAGAAAACAGAGTGAAACCTAAAAATGAAAACGGTTACTGCAAAGGAACGGTTTAACTTAGAAGAACGAAATTTGGTGAGCCAAGTGGGATTGGTTGTACTGATCATTACCTGCCAGTATCATCAAGATTGGGTGAAAAAATGTTTGCTGAGATTTCAGGAAACTCGTAGTTTCTTGGAAGCTTGGCAACCCCATTCAATGAAAGTGATTCTCGTCAGTCTCTGCTTGGGGCTACTTCAGTAGCACACAAACCATAGCGATAGAACCTGGAACTACATTATTGTGCCAAGTTTCAAAGAGCTAGCACAAACCGTGTTTGATTTAGAATTCCAACTACATGTATCCATATAGGAGAAAACAGAGTGAAACCTAAACATGAAAACGGTTACTACAAAGGAACGGTTTAACCAAGATGAACGAAATTTGGTGAGCCAAGTGGGATTGGTGCACTGATCATTACCTGCCAGTATCATCAAGATTGGGTGAAAAAATGTTTGCTGAGATTTCAGGAAACTCGTAGTTTTTTGGAAGCTTGGCAACCCCATTCAATGAAAGTGATTCTCGTCAGTCTCTGCTTGGGGCTACTTCAATAGGACACAAACCATAGCGATAGAACTTGGAACTACATTCTTGTGCTAAGTTTCAAAGAGCTAGCACAAACCGTGTTTGATTTAGAGTTCCAACTACATGTATCCATATAGGAGAAAACAGAGTGAAACCTAAATATGAAAACGGTTACTGCAAATGAACGGTTTAACCTAGAAGAAAGAAATTTGGTGAGCCAAGTGGGACTGGTGTCCGGATCATTACATGCAAGTATCATCAAGATTGGGTGAAAAAATGTTTGCTGAGATTTCAGGAAACTCGTAGTTTTTTGGAAGCTTGGCAACCCCTTTCAATGAAAGTGATTCTCGTCAGTCTCTGCTTGGGGCTACTTCAATAGGACACAAACCATAGCGATAGAACTTGGAACTACATTCTTGTGCGAACTTTCAAAGAGCTAGCACAAACCGTGTTTGATTTAGAGTTCCAACTACATGTATCTATATAGGAGAAAACAGAGTGAAACCTAAACCTGAAAACGGTTACTGCAAATGAACGGTTTTACCTAGAAGAAAGAAATTTGGTGAGCCAAGTGGGACTGGAGTACGGATCATTACCTGCAAGTATCATCAAGATTGGGTGAAAAAATGTTTGCTGAGATTTCAGGAAACTCGTAGTTTTTTGGAAGCTTGGCAACCCCTTTCAATGAAAAGTGATTCTCCTCAGTCTCTGCTTGGGGCTACTTCAATAGGACACAAACTATAGCGATAGAACTTGGAACTACATTCTTGTGCCAAGTTTCAAAGAGCTAGCAAAAACCGTGTTTGATTTAGAGTTACAACTACATGTATCCATATAGGAGAAAACAGAGTGAAACCTAAAAATGAAAACGGTTACTGCAAAGGAACGGTTTAACCTAGAAGAACGAAATTTGGTGAGGCAAGTGGGATTGGTGTACTGATCATTACCTGCCAGTATCATCAAGATTGGGTGAAAAAATGTTTGCTGAGATTTCAGAAACTCGTAGTTTTTTGGAAGCTTGGCAACCCCATTCAATGAAAGTGATTCTCGTCAGTCTCTGCTTGGGGCTACTTCAGTAGCACACAAACCATAGCGATAGAACCTGGAACTATATTATTGTGCCAAGTTTCAAAGAGCTAGCACAAACCGTGTTTGATTTAGAATTCCAACTACATGTATCCATATAGGAGAAAACAGAGTGAAACCTAAACATGAAAACGGTTACTACAAAGGAACGGTTTAACCAAGATGAACGAAATTTGGTGAGCCAAGTGGGATTGGTGCACTGATCATTACCTGCCAGTATCATCAAGATTGGTGAAAAAATGTTTGCTGAGATTTCAGGAAACTCGTAGTTTTTTGGAAGCTTGGCAACCCCATTCAATGAAAGTGATTCTCGTCAGTCTCTGCTTGGGGCTACTTCAATAGGACACAAACCATAGCGATAGAACTTGGAACTACATTCTTGTGCTAAGTTTCAAAGAGCTAGCACAAAACCGTGTTTGATTTAGAGTTCCAACTACATGTATCCATATAGGAGAAAACAGAGTGAAACCTAAATATGAAAACGGTTACTGCAAATGAACGGTTTTACCTAGAAGAAAGAAATTTGGTGAGCCAAGTGGGACTGGTGTACGGATCATTACCTGCAAGTATCATCAAGATTGGCTGAAAAAATGTTTGCTGAGATTTCAGGAAACTCGTAGTTTTTTGGAAGCTTGGCAACCCCTTTCAATGAAAGTGATTCTCGGGAGTCTCTGCTTGGGGCTACTTCAGTAGGACACAAACCATAGCGATAGAACTTGGAACTAGATTCTTGTGCCAAGTTTCAAAGAGCTAGCACAAACCGTGTTTGATTTAGAGTTCCAACTACATGTATCCATATAGGAGAAAACAGAGTGAAACCTAAATATGAAAACGGTTACTGCAAATGAACGGTTTAACTAGAAGAAAGAAATTTGGTGAGCCAAGTGGGACTGGTGTCCGGATCATTACCTGCAAGTATCATCAAGATTGGGTGAAAAAATGTTTGCTGAGATTTCAGGAAACTCGTAGTTTTTTGGAAGCTTGGCAACCCCTTTCAATGAAAGTGATTCTCGTCAGTCTCTGCTTGGGGCTACTTCAATAGGACACAAACCATAGCGATAGAACTTGGAACTACATTCTTGTGCGAAGTTTCAAAGAGCTAGCACAAACCGTGTTTGATTTAGAGTTCCAACTACATGTATCCATATAGGAGAAAACAGAGTGAAACCTAAACCTGAAAACGGTTACTGCAAATGAACGGTTTTACCTAGAAGAAAGAAATTTGGTGAGCCAAGTGGGACTGGAGTACGGATCATTACCTGCAAGTATCATCAAGATTGGGTGAAAAAATGTTTGCAGAGATTTCAGGAAACTCGTAGTTTTTTGGAAGCTTGGCAACCCCTTTCAATGAAAGTGATTCTCCTCAGTCTCTGCTTGGGGCTACTTCAATAGGACACAAACCATAGCGATAGAACTTGGAACTACATTCTTGTGCCAAGTTTCAAAGAGCTAGCAAAAACCGTGTTTGATTTAGAGTTACAACTACATGTATCCATATAGGAGAAAACAGAGTGAAACCTAAAAATGAAAACGGTTACTGCAAAGGAACGGTTTAACCTAGAAGAACGAAATTTGGTGAGCCAAGTGGGATTGGTGTACTGATCATTACCTGCCAGTATCATCAAGATTGGGTGAAAAAATGTTTGCTGAGATTTCAGGAAACTCGTAGTTTTTTGGAAGCTTGGCAACCCCATTCATGAAAGTGATTCTCGTCAGTCTCTGCTTGGGGCTACTTCAGTAGCACACAAACCATAGCGATAGAACCTGGAACTACATTATTGTGCCAAGTTTCAAAGAGCTAGCACAAACCGTGTTTGATTTAGAATTCCAACTACATGTATCCATATAGGAGAAAACAGAGTGAAACCTAAACATGAAACGGTTACTACAAAGGAACGGTTTAACCAAGATGAACGAAATTTGGTGAGCCAAGTGGGATTGGTGCACTGATCATTACCTGCCAGTATCATCAAGATTGGGTGAAAAAAATGTTTGCTGAGATTTCAGGAAACTCGTAGTTTTTTGGAAGCTTGGCAACCCCATTCAATGAAAGTGATTCTCGTCAGTCTCTGCTTGGGGCTACTTCAATAAGACACAAACCATAGCGATAGAACTTGGAACTACATTCTTGTGCCAAGTTTCAAAGAGCTAGCACAAACCGTGTTTCATTTAGAGTTCCAACTACATGTATCCATATAGGAGAAAACAGAGTGAAACCTAAACATGAAAACGGTTACTGCAAATGAACGGTTTAACTAGAAGAAAGAAATTTGGTGAGCCAAGTGGGACTGGTGTCCGGATCATTACCTCCAAGTATCATCAAGATTGGCTGAAAAAATGTTTGCTGAGATTTCAGGAAACTCGTAGTTTTTTGGAAGCTTGGCAACCCCATTCAATGAAAGTGATTCTCGTCAGTCTCTGCTTGGGGCTACTTCAATAGGACACAAACCATAGCGATAGAACTTGGAACTACATTCTTGTGCCAAGTTTTCAAAGAGCTAGCACAAACCGTGTTTGATTTAGAGTTCCAACTACATGTATCCATATAGGAGAAAACAGAGTGAAACCTAAACCTGAAAACGGTTACTGCAAATGAACGGTTTTTACCTAGAAGAAAGAAATTTGGTGAGCCAAGTGGGACTGGAGTACGGATCATTACCTGCAAGTATCATCAAGATTGGGTGAAAAAATGTTTGCAGAGATTTCAGGAAACTCGTAGTTTTTTGGAAGCTTGGCAACCCCTTTCAATGAAAGTGATTCTCCTCAGTCTCTGCTTGGGGCTACTTCAATAGGACACAAACCATAGCGATAGAACTTGGAACTACATTCTTGTGCCAAGTTTCAAAGAGCTAGCAAAAACCGTGTTTGATTTAGAGTTACAACTACATGTATCCATATAGGAGAAAACAGAGTGAAACCTAAAAATGAAAACGGTTACTGCAAAGGAACGGTTTAACCTAGAAGAACGAAATTTGGTGAGCCAAGTGGGATTGTGTACTGATCATTACCTGCCAGTATCATCAAGATTGGGTGAAAAAATGTTTGCTGAGATTTCAGGAAACTCGTAGTTTTTGGAAGCTTGGCAACCCCATTCAATGAAAGTGATTCTCGGTCAGTCTCTGCTTGGGGCTACTTCAGTAGCACACAAACCATAGCGATAGAACCTGGAACTACATTATTGTGCCAAGTTTCAAAGAGCTAGCACAAACCGTGTTTGATTTAGAATTCCAACTACATGTATCCATATAGGAGAAAACAGAGTGAAACCTAAACATGAAAACGGTTACTACAAAGGAACGGTTTAACCAAGATGAACGAAATTTGGTGAGCCAAGTGGGATTGGTGCACTGATCATTACCTGCCAGTATCATCAAGATTGGGTGAAAAAATGTTTGCTGAGATTTCAGAAACTCGTAGTTTTTTGGAAGCTTGGCAACCCCATTCAATGAAAGTGATTCTCGTCAGTCTCTGCTTGGGGCTACTTCAATAAGACACAAACCATAGCGATAGAACTTGGAACTACATTCTTGTGCCACGTTTCAAGAGCTAGCACAAACCGTGTTTCATTTAGAGTTCCAACTACATGTATCCATATAGGAGAAAACAGAGTGAAACCTAAACATGAAAACGGTTACTGCAAATGAACGGTTTAACCTAGAAGAAAGAAATTTGGTGAGCCAAGTGGGACTGGTGTCCGGATCATTACCTGCAAGTATCATCAAGATTGGGTGAAAAAATGTTTGCTGAGATTTCAGGAAACTCGTAGTTTTTTGGAAGCTTGGCAACCCCTTTCATGAAAGTGATTCTCCTCAGTCTCTGCTTGGGGCTACTTCAATAGGACACAAACCATAGCGATAGAACATGGAACTACATTCTTGTGCCAAGTTTCAAAGAGCTAGCACAAACCGTGTTTGATTTAGAGTTACAACTACATGTATCCATATAGGAGAAAACAGAGTGAAACCTAAAAATGAAACGGTTACTGCAAAGGAACGGTTTAACCTAGAAGAACGAAATTTGGTGAGCCAAGTGGGACTGGTGTCCGGATCATTACCTGCAAGTATCATCAAGATTGGGTGAAAAAATGTTTGCTGAGATTTCAGGAAACTCGTAGTTTTTTGGAAGCTTGGCAACCCCTTTCAATGAAAGTGATTCTCGTCAGTCTCTGCTTGGGGCTACTTCAATAGGACACAAACCATAGCGATAGAACTTGGAACTACATTCTTGTGCGAAGTTTCAAAGAGCTAGCACAAACCGTGTTTGATTTAGAGTTCCAACTACATGTATCCATATAGGAGAAAACAGAGTGAAACCTAAACCTGAAAACGGTTACTGCAAATGAACGGTTTTACCTAGAAGAAAGAAATTTGGTGAGCCAAGTGGGGACTGGAGTACGGATCATTACCTGCAAGTATCATCAAGATTGGGTGAAAAATGTTTGCTGAGATTTCAGGAAACTCGTAGTTTTTTGGAAGCTTGGCAACCCCTTTCAATGAAAGTGATTCTCCTCAGTCTCTGCTTGGGGCTACTTCAATAGGACACAAACCATAGCGATAGAACTTGGAACTACATTCTTGTGCCAAGTTTCAAAGAGCTAGCAAAAACCGTGTTTGATTTAGAGTTACAACTACATGTATCCATATAGGAGAAAACAGAGTGAAACCTAAAAATGAAAACGGTTACTGCAAAGGAACGGTTTAACCTAGAAGAACGAAATTTGGTGAGCCAAGTGGGATTGGTGTACTGATCATTACCTGCCAGTATCATCAAGATTGGGTGAAAAAATGTTTGCTGAGATTTCAGGAAACTCGTAGTTTTTTGGAAGCTTGGCAACCCCATTCAATGAAAGTGATTCTCGTCAGTCTCTGCTTGGGCTACTTCAGTAGCACACAAACCATAGCGATAGAACCTGGAACTACATTATTGTGCCAAGTTTCAAAGAGCTAGCACAAACCGTGTTTGATTTAGAATTCCAACTACATGTATCCATATAGGAGAAAACAGAGTGAAACCTAAACATGAAAACGGTTACTACAAAGGAACGGTTTAACCAAGATGAACGAAATTTGGTGAGCCAAGTGGGATTGGTGCACTGATCATTACCTGCCAGTATCATCAAGATTGGGTGAAAAAATGTTTGCTGAGATTTCAGGAAACTCGTAGTTTTTGGAAGCTTGGCAACCCATTCAATGAAAGTGATTCTCGTCAGTCTCTGCTTGGGGCTACTTCAATAAGACACAAACCATAGCGATAGAACTTGGAACTACATTCTTGTGCCACGTTTCAAAGAGCTAGCACAAACCGTGTTTCATTTAGAGTTCCAACTACATGTATCCATATAGGAGAAAACAGAGTGAAACCTAAACCATGAAAACGGTTACTGCAAATGAACGGTTTAACCTAGAAGAAAGAAATTTGGTGAGCCAAGTGGGACTGGTGTCCGGATCATTACCTGCAAGTATCATCAAGATTGGGTGAAAAAATGTTTGCTGAGATTTCAGGAAACTCGTAGTTTTTTGGAAGCTTGGCAACCCCATTCAATGAAAGTGATTCTCGTCAGTCTCTGCTTGGGGCTACTTCAATACGACCACAAACCATAGCGATAGAACTTGGAACTACATTCTTGTGCGAAGTTTCAAAGAGCTAGCACAAACCGTGTTTGATTTAGAGTTCCAACTACATGTATCCATATAGGAGAAAACAGAGTGAAACCTAAACCTGAAAACGGTTACTGCAAATGAACGGTTTTACCTAGAAGAAAGAAATTTGGTGAGCCAAGTGGGACTGGTGTACGGATCATTACCTGCAAGTATCATCAAGATTGGCTGAAAAATGTTTGCTGAGATTTCAGGAAACTCGTAGTTTTTTGGAAGCTTGGCAACCCCTTTCAATGAAAGTGATTCTCGGGAGTCTCTGCTTGGGGCTACTTCAGTAGGACACAAACCATAGCGATAGAACTTGGAACTAGATTCTTGTGCCAAGTTTCAAAGAGCTAGCACAAACCGTGTTTGATTTAGAGTTCCAACTACATGTATCCATATAGGAGAAAACAGAGTGAAACCTAAAAATGAAAACGGTTACTGCAAAGGAACGGTTTAACCTAGAAGAACGAAATTTGGTGAGGCAAGTGGGATTGGTGTACTGATCATTACCTGCCAGTATCATCAAGATTGGGTGAAAAAATGTTTGCTGAGATTTCAGGAAACTCGTAGTTTTTTGGAAGCTTGGCAACCCCTTTCAATGAAAGTGATTCTCCTCAGTCTCTGCTTGGGGCTACTTCAATAGGACACAAACCATAGCGATAGAACTTGGAACTACATTCTTGTGCCAAGTTTCAAAGAGCTAGCACAAACCGTGTTTGATTTAGAGTTACAACTACATGTATCCATATAGGAGAAAACAGAGTGAAACCTAAAAATGAAAACGGTTACTGCAAAGGAACGGTTTAACCTAGAAGAACGAAATTTGGTGAGCCAAGTGGGATTGGTGTACTGATCATTACCTGCCAGTATCATCAAGATTGGGTGAAAAAATGTTTGCTGAGATTTCAGGAAACTCGTAGTTTTTTTGGAAGCTTGGCAACCCATTCAATGAAAGTGATTCTCGTCAGTCTCTGCTTGGGGCTACTTCAGTAGCACACAAAACCATAGCGATAGAACCTGGAACTACATTATTGTGCCAAGTTTCAAAGAGCTAGCACAAACCGTGTTTGATTTAGAATTCCAACTACATGTATCCATATAGGAGAAAACAGAGTGAAACCTAAAAATGAAAACGGTTACTACAAAGGAACGGTTTAACCAATTTGAACGAAATTTGGTGAGCCAAGTGGGATTGGTTCACTGATCATTACCTGCCAGTATCATCAAGATTGGGTGAAAAAAATGTTTGCTGAGATTTCAGGAAACTCGTAGTTTTTTGGAAGCTTGGCAACCCCATTCAATGAAAGTGATTCTCGTCAGTCTCTGCTTGGGGCTACTTCAATAGGACACAAACCATAGCGATAGAACTTGGAACTACATTCTTGTGCTAAGTTTCAAAGAGCTAGCACAACCGTGTTTGATTTAGAGTTCCAACTACATGTATCCATATAGAGAAAACAGAGTGAAACCTAAATATGAAAACGGTTACTGCAAATGAACGGTTTAACCTAGAAGAAAGAAATTTGGTGAGCCAAGTGGGACTGGTGTCCGGATCATTACCTGCCAGTATCATCAAGATTGGGTGAAAAAATGTTTGCTGAGATTTCAGGAAACTCGTAGTTTTTTGGAAGCTTGGCAACCCCATTCAATGAAAGTGATTCTCGTCAGTCTCTGCTTGGGGCTACTTCAGTAGCACACAAACCATAGCGATAGAACCTGGAACTACATTCTTGTGCCAAGGTTCAAAGAGCTAGCACAAACCGTGTTTGATTTAGAGTTCCAACTACATGTATCCATATAGGAGAAAACAGAGTGAAACCTAAAAATGAAAACGGTTACTACAAAGGAACGGTTTTAACCAAGATGAACGAATTTTGGTGAGCCAAGTGGGATTGGTGCACTGATCATTACCTGCCAGTATTATCAAGATTGGCTGAAAAATGTTTGCTGAGATTTCAGGAAACTCGTAGTTTTTTGGAAGCTTGGCAACCCTTTCAATGAAAGTGATTCTCGTCAGTCTCTGCTTGGGGCTACTTCAATAGGACACAAACCATAGCGATAGAACGTGGAACTACATTCTTGTGCCAAGTTTCAAAGAGCTAGCACAAACCGTGTTTGATTTAGAGTTCCAACTACATGTATCCATATAGGAGAAAACAGAGTGAAACCTAAACCTGAAAACGGTTACTGCAAATGAACGGTTTAACCTAGAAGAAAGAAATTTGGTGAGCCAAGTGGGACTGGTGTACGGATCATTACCTGCAAGTATCATCAAGATTGGGTGAAAAAATGTTTGCTGAGATTTCAGGAAACTCGTAGTTTTTTGGAAGCTTGGCAACCCATTCAATGAAAGTGATTCTCGTCAGTGTCTGCTTGGGGCTACTTCAGTAGCACACAAACCATAGCGATAGAACCTGGAACTACATTATTGTGCCAAGTTTCAAAGAGCTAGCACAAACCGTGTTTGATTTAGAGTTCCAACTACATGTATCCATATAGGAGAAAACAGAGTGAAACCTAAACATGAAAACGGTTACTGCAAATGAACGGTTTAACCTAGAAGAAAGAAATTTGGTGAGCCAAGTGGGATTGGTGTACTGATCATTACCTGCCAGTATCATCAAGATTGGGTGAAAAAATGTTTGCTGAGATTTCAGGAAACTCGTAGTTTTTTGGAAGCTTGGCAACCCCATTCAATGAAAGTGATTATCGTCAGTGTCTGCTTGGGGCTACTTCAGTAGCACACAAACCATGCGATAGAACCTGGAACTACATTATTGTGCCAAGTTTCAAAGAGCTAGCACAAACCGTGTTTGATTTAGAGTTCCAACTACATGTATCCATATAGGAGAAAACAGAGTGAAACCTAAACATGAAAACGGTTACTGCAAATGAACGGTTTAACCTAGAAGAAAGAAATTTGGTGAGCCAAGTGGGACTGGTGTACGGATCATTACCTGCAAGTATCATCAAGATTGGGTGAAAAAATGTTTGCTGAGATTTCAGGAAACTCGTAGTTTTTTGGAAGCTTGGCAACCCCTTTCAATGAAAGTGATTCTCGTCAGTCTCTGCTTGGGGCTACTTCAATAGGACACAAACCATAGCGATAGAACTTGGAACTACATTCTTGTGCGAAGTTTCAAAGAGCTAGCACAAACCGTGTTTGATTTAGAGTTCCAACTACCATGTATCCATATAGGAGAAAACAGAGTGAAACCTAAAAATGAAAACGGTTACTGCAAAGGAACGGTTTAACCTAGAAGAAAGAAATTTGGTGAGCCAAGTGGGATTGGTGTACTGATCATTACCTGCCAGTATCATCAAGATTGGGTGAAAAAATGTTTGCTGAGATTTCAGGAAACTCGTAGTTTTTGGAAGCTTGGCAACCCCATTCAATGAAAGTGATTCTCGTCAGTCTCTGCTTGGGGCTGCTTCAATAAGACACAAATCATAGCGATAGAACTTGGAACTACATTCTTGTGCCACGTTTCAAAGAGCCAGCACAAACCGTGTTTCATTTAGAGTTCCAACTACATGTATCCATATAGGAGAAAACAGAGTGAAACCTAAACATGAAAACGGTTACTGCAAATGAACGGTTTAACCTAGAAGAAAGAAATTTGGTGAGCCAAGTGGGACTGGTGTCCGGATCATTACCTGAAAGTATCTTCAAGATTGGGTGAAAAAATGTTTGCTGAGATTTCAGGAAACTCGTAGTTTTTTGGAAGCTTGGCAACCCCATTCAATGAAAGTGATTCTCGGCAGTCTCTGCTTGGGGCTACTTCAGTAGGACACAAACCATAGCGATAGAACTTGGAACTACATTCTTGTGCCAAGTTTCAAAGAGCTAGCACAAACCGTGTTTGATTTAGAGTTCCAACTACATGTATCCATATAGGAGAAAACAGAGTGAAACCTAAAAATGAAAACGTTTACTGCAAAGGAACGGTTTAACCTAGAAGAACGAAATTTGGTGAGGCAAGTGGGATTGGTGTACTGATCATTACCTGCCAGTATCATCTAGATTGGGTGAAAAATGTTTGCTGAGATTTCAGGAAACTCGTAGTTTTTTGGAAGCTTGGCAACCCATTCAATGAAAGTGATTCTCGTCAGTGTCTGCTTGGGGCTACTTTAGTAGCACACAAACCATAGCGATAGAACCTGGAACTACATTATTGTGCCAAGTTTCAAAGAGCTAGCACAAACCGTGTTTGATTTAGAGTTCCAACTACATGTATCCATATAGGAGAAAACAGAGTGAAACCTAAACATGAAAACGGTTACTGCAAATGAACGGTTTAACCTAGAAGAAAGAAATTTGGTGAGCCAAGTGGGACTGGAGTACGGATCATTACCTGCAAGTATCATCAAGATTGGGTGAAAAAATGTTTGCTGAGATTTCAGGAAACTCGTAGTTTTTTGGAAGCTTGGCAACCCCTTTCAATGAAAGTGATTCTCCTCAGTCTCTGCTTGGGGCTACTTCAATAGGACACAAACCATAGCGATAGAACTTGGAACTACATTCTTGTGCCAAGTTTCAAAGAGCTAGCACAAACCGTGTTTGATTTAGAGTTACAACTACATGTATCCATATAGGAGAAAACAGAGTGAAACCTAAAAATGAAAACGGTTACTGCAAAGGAACGGTTTAACTTAGAAGAACGAAATTTGGTGAGCCAAGTGGGATTGGTGTACTGATCATTACCTGCCAGTATCATCCAAGATTGGGTGAAAAAATGTTTGCTGAGATTTCAGGAAACTCGTAGTTTTTTGGAAGCTTGGCAACCCCATTCAATGAAAGTGATTCTCGTCAGTCTCTGCTTGGGGCTACTTCAGTAGCACACAAACCATAGCGATAGAACCTGGAACTACATTATTGTGCCAAGTTTCAAAGAGCTAGCACAAACCGTGTTTGATTTAGAATTCCAACTACATGTATCCATATAGGAGAAAACAGAGTGAACCCTAAACATGAAAACGGTTACTACAAAGGAACGGTTTAACCAAGATGAACGAAATTTGGTGAGCCAAGTGGGATTGGTGCACTGATCATTACCTGCCAGTATCATCAAGATTGGGTGAAAAAATGTTTGCTGAGATTTCAGGAAACTCGTAGTTTTTTTGAAGCTTGGCAACCCCATTCAATGAAAGTGATTCTCGGCAGTCTCTGCTTGGGGCTACTTCAATAGGACACAAACCATAGCGATAGAACTTGGAACTACATTCTTGTGCTAAGTTTCAAAGAGCTAGCACAAACCGTGTTTGATTTAGAGTTCCAACTACATGTATCCATATAGGAGAAAACAGAGTGAAACCTAAATATGAAAACGGTTACTGCAAATGAACGGTTTAACCTAGAAGAAAGAAATTTGGTGAGCCAAGTGGGACTGGTGTCCGGATCATTACCTGCAAGTATCATCAAGATTGGGTGAAAAAATGTTTGCTGAGATTTCAGGAAACTCGTAGTTTTTTGGAAGCTTGGCAACCCCTTTCAATGAAAGTGATTCTCGTCAGTCTCTGCTTGGGGCTACTTCAATAGGACACAAACCATAGCGATAGAACTTGGAACTACATTCTTGTGCGAAGTTTCAAAGAGCTAGCACAAACCGTGTTTGATTTAGAGTTCCAACTACATGTATCCATATAGGAGAAAACAGAGTGAAACCTAAACCTGAAAACGGTTACTGCAAATGAACGGTTTTAACTAGAAGAAAGAAATTTGGTGAGCCAAGTGGGACTGGAGTACGGATCATTACCTGCAAGTATCATCAAGATTGGGTGAAAAAATGTTTGCTGAGATATCAGGAAACTCGTAGTTTTTTGGAAGCTTGGCAACCCCTTTCAATGAAAGTGATTCTCCTCAGTCTCTGCTTGGGGCTACTTCAATAGGACACAAACCATAGCGATAGAACTTGGAACTACATTCTTGTGCCAAGTTTCAAAGAGCTAGCAAAAACCGTGTTTGATTTAGAGTTACAACTACATGTATCCATATAGGAGAAAACAGAGTGAAACCTAAAAATGAAAACGGTTACTGCAAAGGAACGGTTTAACCTAGAAGAACGAAATTTGGTGAGCCAAGTGGGATTGGTGTACTGATCATTACCTGCCAGTATCATCAAGATTGGGTGAAAAAATGTTTGCTGAGATTTCAGGAAACTCGTAGTTTTTTGGAAGCTTGGCAACCCATTCAATGAAAGTGATTCTCGTCAGTCTCTGCTTGGGGCTACTTCAGTAGCACACAAACCATAGCGATAGAACCTGGAACTACATTATTGTGCCAAGTTTCAAAGAGCTAGCACAAACCGTGTTTGATTTAGAATTCCAACTACATGTATCCATATAGGAGAAAACAGAGTGAAACCTAAACATGAAAACGGTTACTACAAAGGAACGGTTTAACCAAGATGAACGAAATTTGGTGAGCCAAGTGGGATTGGTGCACTGATCATTACCTGCCAGTATCATCAAGATTGGGGTTGAAAAATGTTTGCTGAGATTTCAGGAAACTCGTAGTTTTTTGGAAGCTTGGCAACCCCATTCAATGAAAGTGATTCTCGTCAGTCTCTGCTTGGGGCTACCTCAATAGGACACAAACCATAGCGATAGAACTTGGAACTACATTCTTGTGCTAAGTTTCAAAGAGCTAGCACAAACCGTGTTTGATTTAGAGTTCCAACTACATGTATCCATATAGGAGAAAACAGAGTGAAACCTAAATATGAAAACGGTTACTGCAAATGAACGGTTTAACCTAGAAGAAAGAAATTTGGTGAGCCAAGTGGGACTGGTGTCCGGATCATTACCTGCAAGTATCATCAAGATTGGGTGAAAAAATGTTTGCTGAGATTTCAGGAAACTCGTAGTTTTTTGGAAGCTTGGCAACCCCATTCAATGAAAGTGTTTCTCGTCAGTCTCTGCTTGGGGCTACTTCAATAGGACACAAACCATAGCGATAGAACTTGGAACTACATTCTTGTGCGAAGTTTCAAAGAGCTAGCACAAACCGTGTTTGATTTAGAGTTCCAACTACATGTATCCATATAGGAGAAAACAGAGTGAAACCTAAACCTGAAAACGGTTACTGCAAATGAACGGTTTTACCTAGAAGAAAGAAATTTGGTGAGCCAAGTGGGACTGGTGTACGGATCATTACCTGCAAGTATCATCAAGATTGGCTGAAAAAAATGTTTGCTGAGATTTCAGGAAACTCGTAGTTTTTTGGAAGCTTGGCAACCCCTTTCAATGAAAGTGATTCTCGGGAGTCTCTGCTTGGGGCTACTTCAGTAGGACACAAACCATAGCGATAGAACTTGGAACTACATTCTTGTGCCAAGTTTCAAAGAGCTAGCACAAACCGTGTTTGATTTAGAGTTCCAACTACATGTATCCATATAGGAGAAAACAGAGTGAAACCTAAAAATGAAAACGGTTACTGCAAAGGAACGGTTTAACCTAGAAGAACGAAATTTGGTGAGGCAAGTGGGATTGGTGTACTGATCATTACCTGCCAGTATCATCAAGATTGGGTGAAAAAATGTTTGCTGAGATTTCAGGAAACTCGTAGTTTTTTGGAAGCTTGGCAACCCCTTTCAATGAAAGTGATTCTCCTCAGTCTCTGCTTGGGGCTACTTCAATAGGACACAAACCATAGCGATAGAACTTGGAACTACATTCTTGTGCCAAGTTTCAAAGAGCTAGCACAAACCGTGTTTGATTTAGAGTTACAACTACATGTATCCATATAGGAGAAAACAGAGTGAAACCTAAAAATGAAAACGGTTACTGCAAAGGAACGGTTTAACCTAGAAGAACGAAATTTGGTGAGCCAAGTGGGATTGGTGTACTGATCATTACCTGCCAGTATCATCAAGATTGGGTGAAAAAATGTTTGCTGAGATTTCAGGAAACTCGTAGTTTTTTGGAAGCTTGGCAACCCCATTCAATGAAAGTGATTCTCGTCAGTCTCTGCTTGGGGCTACTTCAGTAGCACACAAACCATAGCGATAGAAACTGGAACTACATTATTGTGCCAAGTTTCAAAGTAGAGAATCACACGCGCGCTATATTAGAATTCCAACTACATGTATCCATATAGGAGAAAACAGAGTGAAACCTAAAAATGAAAACGGTTACTACAAAGGAACGGTTTAACCAAGATGAACGAAATTTGGTGAGCCAAGTGGGATTGGTGCACTGATCATTACCTGCCAGTATCATCAAGATTGGGTGAAAAAATGTTTGCTGAGATTTCAGGAAACTCGTAGTTTTTTGGAAGCTTGGCAACCCCATTCAATGAAAGTGATTCTCGTCAGTCTCTGCTTGGGGCTACTTCAATAGGACACAAACCATAGCGATAGAACTTGGAACTACATTCTTGTGCTAAGTTTCAAAGAGCTAGCACAAACCGTGTTTGATTTAGAGTTCCAACTACATGTATCCATATAGGAGAAAACAGAGTGAAACCTAAATATGAAAACGGTTACTGCAAATGAACGGTTTAACCTAGAAGAAAGAAATTTGGTGAGCCAAGTGGGACTGGTGTCCAGATCATTACCTGCCAGTATCATCAAGATTGGGTGAAAAAATGTTTGCTGAGATTTCAGGAAACTCGTAGTTTTTTGGAAGCTTGGCAACCCCATTCAATGAAAGTGATTCTCGTCAGTCTCTGCTTGGGGCTACTTCAGTAGCACACAAACCATAGCGATAGAACCTGGAACTACATTATTGTGCCAAGTTTCAAAGAGCTAGCACAAACCGTGTTTGATTTAGAGTTCCAACTACATGTATCCATATAGGAGAAAACAGAGTGAAACCTAAAAATGAAAACGGTTACTACAAAGGAACGGTTTAACCAAGATGAACGAATTTGGTGAGCCAAGTGGGATTGGTGCACTGATCATTACCTGCCAGTATTATCAAGATGGCTGAAAAAATGTTTGCTGAGATTTCAGGAAACTCGTAGTTTTTTGGAAGCTTGGCAACCCCTTTCAATGAAAGTGATTCTCGTCAGTCTCTGCTTGGGGCTACTTCAATAGGACACAAACCATAGCGATAGAACGTGGAACTACATTCTTGTGCCAAGTTTCAAAGAGCTAGCACAAACCGTGTTTGATTTAGAGTTCCAACTACATGTATCCATATAGGAGAAAACAGAGTGAAACCTAAACCTGAAAACGGTTACTGCAAATGAACGGTTTAACCTAGAAGAAAGAAAATTTGGTGAGCCAAGTGGGACTGGTGTACGGATCATTACCTGCAAGTATCATCAAGATTGGGTGAAAAAATGTTTGCTGAGATTTCAGGAAACTCGTAGTTTTTTGGAAGCTTGGCAACCCATTCAATGAAAGTGATTCTCGTCAGTGTCTGCTTGGGGCTACTTCAGTAGCACACAAACCATAGCGATAGAACCTGGAACTACATTATTGTGCCAAGTTTCAAAGAGCTAGCACAAACCGTGTTTGATTTAGATTTCCAACTACATGTATCCATATAGGAGAAAACAGAGTGAAACCTAAACATGAAAACGGTTACTGCAAATGAACGGTTTAACCTAGAAGAAAGAAATTTGGTGAGCCAAGTGGGACTGGTGTACGGATCATTACCTGCAAGTATCATCAAGATTGGGTGAAAAAATGTTTGCTGAGATTTCAGGAAACTCGTAGTTTTTTGGAAGCTTGGCAACCCCTTTCAATGAAAGTGATTCTCCTCAGTCTCTGCTTGGGGCTACTTCAATAGGACACAAACCATAGCGATAGAACTTGGAACTACATTCTTGTGCCAAGTTTCAAAGAGCTAGCACAAACCGTGTTTGATTTAGAATTCCAACTACATGTATCCATATAGGAGAAAACAGAGTGAAACCTAAACCTGAAAACGGTTACTGCAAATGAACGGTTTTACCTAGAAGAAAGAAATTTGGTGAGCCAAGTGGGACTGGTGTACGGATCATTACCTGCAAGTATCATCAAGATTGGGTGAAAAAATGTTTGCTGAGATTTCAGGAAACTCGTAGTTTTTTGGAAGCTTGGCAACCCCTTTCAATGAAAGTGATTCTCGGCAGTCTCTGCTTGGGGCTACTTCAGTAGGACACAAACCATAGCGATAGAACTTGGAACTACATTCTTGTGCCAAGTTTCAAAGAGCTAGCACAAACCGTGTTTGATTTAGAGTTCCAACTACATGTATCCATATAGGAGAAAACAGAGTGAAACCTAAAAATGAAAACGGTTACTGCAAAGGAACGGTTTAATCAAGAAGAACGAAATTTGGTGAGCCAAGTGGGATTGGTGTACTGATCATTACCTGCCAGTATCATCAAGATTGGGTGAAAAAATGTTTGCTGAGATTTCAGGAAACTCGTAATTTTTTGGAAGCTTGGCAACCCCATTCAATGAAAGTGATTATCGTCAGTCTCTGCTTGGGGCTACTTCAGTAGCACACAAACCATAGCGATAGAACCTGGAACTACATTATTGTGCCAAGTTTCAAAGAGCTAGCACAAACCGTGTTTGATTTAGAGTTCCAACTACATGTATCCATATAGGAGAAAACAGAGTGAAACCTAAACATGAAAACGGTTACTGCAAATGAACGGTTTAACCTAGAAGAAAGAAATTTGGTGAGCCAAGTGGGACTGGTGTACGGATCATTACCTGCAAGTATCATCAAGATTGGGTGAAAAAATGTTTGCTGAGATTTCAGGAAACTCGTAGTTTTTTGGAAGCTTGGCAACCCCTTTCAATGAAAGTGATTCTCGTCAGTCTCTGCTTGGGGCTACTTCAATAGGACACAAACCATAGCGATAGAACTTGGAACTACATTCTTGTGCGAAGTTTCAAAGAGCTAGCACAAACCGTGTTTGATTTAGAGTTCCAACTACATGTATCCATATAGGAGAAAACAGAGTGAAACCTAAAAATGAAAACGGTTACTGCAAAGGAACGGTTTAACCTAGAAGAACGAAATTTGGTGAGCCAAGTGGGATTGGTGTACTGATCATTACCTGCCAGTATCATCAAGATTGGGTGAAAAAATGTTTGCTGAGATTTCAGGAAACTCGTAGTTTTTTGGAAGCTTGGCAACCCCATTCAATGAAAGTGATTCTCGTCAGTCTCTGCTTGGGGCTACTTCAATAAGACACAAACCATAGCGATAGAACTTGGAACTACATTCTTGTGCCACGTTTCAAAGAGCTAGCACAAACCGTGTTTCATTTAGAGTTCCAACTACATGTATCCATATAGGAGAAAACAGAGTGAAACCTAAACATGAAAACGGTTACTGCAAATGAACGGTTTAACCTAGAAGAAAGAAATTTGGTGAGCCAAGTGGGACTGGTGTCCGGATCATTACCTGCAAGTATCTTCAAGATTGGGTGAAAAAATGTTTGCTGAGATTTCAGGAAACTCGTAGTTTTTTGGAAGCTTGGCAACCCCATTCAATGAAAGTGATTCTCGGCAGTCTCTGCTTGGGGCTACTTCAGTAGGACACAAACCATAGCGATAGAACTTGGAACTACATTCTTGTGCCAAGTTTCAAAGAGCTAGCACAAACCGTGTTTGATTTAGAGTTCCAACTACATGTATCCATATAGGAGAAAACAGAGTGAAACCTAAAAATGAAAACGGTTACTGCAAAGGAACGGTTTAACCTAGAAGAACGAAATTTGGTGAGGCAAGTGGGATTGGTGTACTGATCATTACCTGCCAGTATCATCTAGATTGGGTGAAAAAATGTTTGCTGAGATTTCAGGAAACTCGTAGTTTTTTGGAAGCTTGGCAACCCATTCAATGAAAGTGATTGTCGTCAGTGTCTGCTTGGGGCTACTTAAGTAGCACACAAACCATAGCGATAGAACGTGGAACTACATTATTGTGCCAAGTTTCAAAGAGCTAGCACAAACCGTGTTTGATTTAGAGTTCCAACTACATGTATCCATATAGGAGAAAACAGAGTGAAACCTAAACATGAAAACGGTTACTGCAAATGAACGGTTTAACCTAGAAGAAAGAAATTTGGTGAGCCAAGTGGGACTGGAGTACGGATCATTACCTGCAAGTATCATCAAGATTGGGTGAAAAAATGTTTGCTGAGATTTCAGGAAACTCGTAGTTTTTTGGAAGCTTGGCAACCCCTTTCAATGAAAGTGATTCTCCTCAGTCTCTGCTTGGGGCTACTTCAATAGGACACAAACCATAGCGATAGAACTTGGAACTACATTCTTGTGCCAAGTTTCAAAGAGCTAGCACAAACCGTGTTTGATTTAGAGTTACAACTACATGTATCCATATAGGAGAAAACAGAGTGAAACCTAAAAATGAAAACGGTTACTGCAAAGGAACGGTTTAACCTAGAAGAACGAAATTTGGTGAGCCAAGTGGGATTGGTGTACTGATCATTACCTGCCAGTATCATCAAGATTGGGTGAAAAAATGTTTGCTGAGATTTCAGGAAACTCGTAGTTTTTTGGAAGCTTGGCAACCCCATTCAATGAAAGTGATTCTCGTCAGTCTCGGCTTGGGGCTACTTCAGTAGCACACAAACCATAGCGATAGAACCTGGAACTACATTATTGTGCCAAGTTTCAAAGAGCTAGCACAAACCGTGTTTGATTTAGAATTCCAACTACATGTATCCATATAGGAGAAAACAGAGTGAAACCTAAACATGAAAACGGTTACTACAAAGGAACGGTTTAACCAAGATGAACGAAATTTGGTGAGCCAAGTGGGATTGGTGCACTGATCATTACCTGCCAGTATCATCAAGATTGGGTGAAAAAATGTTTGCTGAGATTTCAGGAAACTCGTAGTTTTTTGGAAGCTTGGCAACCCCATTCAATGAAAGTGATTCTCGTCAGTCTCTGCTTGGGGCTACTTCAATAGGACACAAACCATAGCGATAGAACTTGGAACTACATTCTTGTGCCAAGTTTCAAAGAGCTAGCACAAACCGTGTTTCATTTAGAGTTCCAACTACATGTATCCATATAGGAGAAAACAGAGTGAAACCTAAACATGAAAACGGTTACTGCAAATGAACGGTTTAACCTAGAAGAAAGAAATTTGGTGAGCCAAGTGGGACTGTTGTCCGGATCATTACCTGCAAGTATCTTCAAGATTGGGTGAAAAAATGTTTGCTGAGATTTCAGGAAACTCGTAGTTTTTTGGAAGCTTGGCAACCCCATTCAATGAAAGTGATTCTCGGCAGTCTCTGCTTGGGGCTACTTCAGTAGGACACAAACCGTAGCGATAGAACTTGGAACTACATTCTTGTGCCAAGTTTCAAAGAGCTAGCACAAACCGTGTTTGATTTAGAGTTCCAACTACATGTATCCATATAGGAGAAAACAGAGTGAAACCTAAAAATGAAAACGGTTACTGCAAAGGAACGGTTTAACCAAGAAGAACGAAATTTGGTGAGGCAAGTGGGATTGGTGTACTGATCATTACCTGCCAGTATCATCTAGATTGGGTGAAAAAATGTTTGCTGAGATTTCAGGAAACTCGTAGTTTTTTGGAAGCTTGGCAACCCATTCAATGAAAGTGATTCTCGTCAGTGTCTGCTTGGGGCTACTTAAGTAGCACACAAACCATAGCGATAGAACCTGGAACTACATTATTGTGCCAAGTTTCAAAGAGCTAGCACAAACCGTGTTTGATTTAGAGTTCCAACTACATGTATCCATATAGGAGAAAACAGAGTGAAACCTAAACATGAAAACGGTTACTGCAAATGAACGGTTTAACCTAGAAGAAAGAAATTTGGTGAGCCAAGTGGGACTGGAGTACGGATCATTACCTGCAAGTATCATCAAGATTGGGTGAAAAAATGTTTGCTGAGATTTCAGGAAACTCGTAGTTTTTTGGAAGCTTGGCAACCCCTTTCAATGAAAGTGATTCTCGTCAGTCTCTGCTTGGGGCTACTTCAATAGGACACAAACCATAGCGATAGAACTTGGAACTACATTCTTGTGCCAAGTTTCAAAGAGCTAGCACAAACCGTGTTTGATTTAGAGTTACAACTACATGTATCCATATAGGAGAAAACAGAGTGAAACCTAAACCTGAAAACGGTTACTGCAAATGAACGGTTTAACCTAGAAGAAAGAAATTTGGTGAGCCAAGTGGGACTGGTGTACGGATCATTACCTGCAAGTATCTTCAAGATTGGGTGAAAAAATGTTTGCTGAGATTTCAGGAAACTCGTAGTTTTTTGGAAGCTTGGCAACCCCTTTCAATGAAAGTCATTCTCGGCAGTCTCTGCTTGGGGCTACTTCAGTAGGACACAAACCGTAGCGATAGAACTTGGAACTACATTCTTGTGCCAAGTTTCAAAGAGCTAGCACAAACCGTGTTTGATTTAGAGTTCCAACTACATGTATCCATATAGGAGAAAACAGAGTGAAACCTAAAAATGAAAACGGTTACTGCAAAGGAACGGTTTAACCTAGAAGAACGAAATTTGGTGAGCCAAGTGGGATTGGTGTACTGATCATTACCTGCCAGTATCATCAAGATTGGGTGAAAAAATGTTTGCTGAGATTTCAGGAAACTCGTAGTTTTTTGGAAGCTTGGCAACCCCATTCAATGAAAGTGATTCTCGTCAGTCTCTGCTTGGGGCTACTTCAGTAGCACACAAACCATAGCGATAGAACCTGGAACTACATTATTGTGCCAAGTTTCAAAGAGCTAGCACAAACCGTGTTTGATTTAGAATTCCAACTACATGTATCCATATAGGAGAAAACAGAGTGAAACCTAAAAATGAAAACGGTTACTACAAAGGAACGGTTTAACCAAGATGAACGAAATTTGGTGAGCCAAGTGGGATTGGTGCACTGATCATTACCTGCCAGTATCATCAAGATTGGGTGAAAAAATGTTTGCTGAGATTTCAGGAAACTCGTAGTTTTTTGGAAGCTTGGCAACCCCATTCAATGAAAGTGATTCTCGTCAGTCTCTGCTTGGGGCTACTTCAATAGGACACAAACCATAGCGATAGAACTTGGAACTACATTCTTGTGCTAAGTTTCAAAGAGCTAGCACAAACCGTGTTTGATTTAGAGTTCCAACTACATGTATCCATATAGGAGAAAACAGAGTAAAACCTAAATATGAAAACGGTTACTGCAAATGAACGGTTTAACCTAGAAGAAAGAAATTTGGTGAGCCAAGTGGGACTGGTGTCCGGATCATTACCTGCAAGTATCATCAAGATTGGGTGAAAAAATGTTTGCTGAGATTTCAGGAAACTCGTAGTTTTTTGGAAGCTTGGCAACCCCATTCAATGAAAGTGATTCTCGTCAGTCTCTGCTTGGGGCTACTTCAATAGGACACAAACCATAGCGATAGAACTTGGAACTACATTCTTGTGCGAAGTTTCAAAGAGCTAGCACAAACCGTGTTTGATTTAGAGTTCCAACTACATGTATCCATATAGGAGAAAACAGAGTGAAACCTAAACCTGAAAACGGTTACTGCAAATGAACGGTTTTACCTAGAAGAAAGAAATTTGGTGAGCCAAGTGGGACTGGTGTACGGATCATTACCTGCAAGTATCATCAAGATTGGCTGAAAAAATGTTTGCTGAGATTTCAGGAAACTCGTAGTTTTTTGGAAGCTTGGCAACCCCTTTCAATGAAAGTGATTCTCGGGAGTCTCTGCTTGGGGCTACTTCAGTAGGACACAAACCATAGCGATAGAACTTGGAACTAGATTCTTGTGCCAAGTTTCAAAGAGCTAGCACAAACCGTGTTTGATTTAGAGTTCCAACTACATGTATCCATATAGGAGAAAACAGAGTGAAACCTAAAAATGAAAACGGTTACTGCAAAGGAACGGTTTAACCTAGAAGAACGAAATTTGGTGAGGCAAGTGGGATTGGTGTACTGATCATTACCTGCCAGTATCATCAAGATTGGGTGAAAAAATGTTTGCTGAGATTTCAGGAAACTCGTAGTTTTTTGGAAGCTTGGCAACCCCTTTCAATGAAAGTGATTCTCCTCAGTCTCTGCTTGGGGCTACTTCAATAGGACACAAACCATAGCGATAGAACTTGGAACTACATTCTTGTGCCAAGTTTCAAAGAGCTAGCACAAACCGTGTTTGATTTAGAGTTACAACTACATGTATCCATATAGGAGAAAACAGAGTGAAACCTAAAAATGAAAACGGTTACTGCAAAGGAACGGTTTAACCTAGAAGAACGAAATTTGGTGAGCCAAGTGGGATTGGTGTACTGATCATTACCTGCCAGTATCATCAAGATTGGGTGAAAAAATGTTTGCTGAGATTTCAGGAAACTCGTAGTTTTTTGGAAGCTTGGCAACCCCATTCAATGAAAGTGATTCTCGTCAGTCTCTGCTTGGGGCTACTTCAGTAGCACACGAACCATAGCGATAGAACCTGGAACTACATTATTGTGCCAAGTTTCAAAGAGCTAGCACAAACCGTGTTTGATTTAGAATTCCAACTACATGTATCCATATAGGAGAAAACAGAGTGAAACCTAAAAATGAAAACGGTTACTACAAAGGAACGGTTTAACCAAGATGAACGAAATTTGGTGAGCCAAGTGGGATTGGTGCACTGATCATTACCTGCCAGTATCATCAAGATTGGGTGAAAAAATGTTTGCTGAGATTTCAGGAAACTCGTAGTTTTTTGGAAGCTTGGCAACCCCATTCAATGAAAGTGATTCTCGTCAGTCTCTGCTTGGGGCTACTTCAATAGGACACAAACCATAGCGATAGAACTTGGAACTACATTCTTGTGCTAAGTTTCAAAGAGCTAGCACAAACCGTGTTTGATTTAGAGTTCCAACTACATGTATCCATATAGGAGAAAACAGAGTGAAACCTAAATATGAAAACGGTTACTGCAAATGAACGGTTTAACCTAGAAGAAAGAAATTTGGTGAGCCAAGTGGGACTGGTGTCCGGATCATTACCTGCCAGTATCATCAAGATTGGGTGAAAAAATGTTTGCTGAGATTTCAGGAAACTCGTAGTTTTTTGGAAGCTTGGCAACCCCATTCAATGAAAGTGATTCTCGTCAGTCTCTGCTTGGGGCTACTTCAGTAGCACACAAACCATAGCGATAGAACCTGGAACTACATTATTGTGCCAAGTTTCAAAGAGCTAGCACAAACCGTGTTTGATTTAGAGTTCCAACTACATGTATCCATATAGGAGAAAACAGAGTGAAACCTAAAAATGAAAACGGTTACTGCAAAGGAACGGTTTAACCTAGAAGAACGAAATTTGGTGAGGCAAGTGGGATTGGTGTACTGATCATTACCTGCCAGTATCATCTAGATTGGGTGAAAAAATGTTTGCTGAGATTTCAGGAAACTCGTAGTTTTTTGGAAGCTTGGCAACCCATTCAATGAAAGTGATTGTCGTCAGTGTCTGCTTGGGGCTACTTAAGTAGCACACAAACCATAGCGATAGAACCTGGAACTACATTATTGTGCCAAGTTTCAAAGAGCTAGCACAAACCGTGTTTGATTTAGAGTTCCAACTACATGTATCCATATAGGAGAAAACAGAGTGAAACCTAAAAATGAAAACGGTTACTGCAAAGGAACGGTTTAACCTAGAAGAACGAAATTTGGTGAGCCAAGTGGGATTGGTGTACTGATCATTACCTGCCAGTATCATCAAGATTGGGTGAAAAAATGTTTGCTGAGATTTCAGGAAACTCGTAGTTTTTTGGAAGCTTGGCAACCCCATTCAATGAAAGTGATTCTCGTCAGTCTCTGCTTGGGGCTACTTCAGTAGCACACAAACCATAGCGATAGAACCTGGAACTACATTATTGTGCCAAGTTTCAAAGAGCTAGCACAAACCGTGTTTGATTTAGAATTCCAACTACATGTATCCATATAGGAGAAAACAGAGTGAAACCTAAAAATGAAAACGGTTACTACAAAGGAACGGTTTAACCAAGATGAACGAAATTTGGTGAGCCAAGTGGGATTGGTGCACTGATCATTACCTGCCAGTATCATCAAGATTGGGTGAAAAAATGTTTGCTGAGATTTCAGGAAACTCGTAGTTTTTTGGAAGCTTGGCAACCCCATTCAATGAAAGTGATTCTCGTCAGTCTCTGCTTGGGGCTACTTCAATAGGACACAAACCATAGCGATAGAACTTGGAACTACATTCTTGTGCTAAGTTTCAAAGAGCTAGCACAAACCGTGTTTGATTTAGAGTTCCAACTACATGTATCCATATAGGAGAAAACAGAGTGAAACCTAAACATGAAAACGGTTACTGCAAATGAACGGTTTAACCTAGAAGAAAGAAATTTGGTGAGCCAAGTGGGACTGGTGTCCGGATCATTACCTGCAAGTATTATCAAGATTGGGTGAAAAAATGTTTGCTGAGATTTCAGGAAACTCGTAGTTTTTTGGAAGCTTGGCAACCCCATTCAATGAAAGTGATTCTCGTCAGTCTCTGCTTGGGGCTACTTCAATAGGACACAAACCATAGCGATAGAACTTGGAACTACATTCTTGTGCGAAGTTTCAAAGAGCTAGCACAAACCGTGTTTGATTTAGAGTTCCAACTACATGTATCCATATAGGAGAAAACAGAGTGAAACCTAAACCTGAAAACGGTTACTGCAAATGAACGGTTTTACCTAGAAGAAAGAAATTTGGTGAGCCAAGTGGGACTGGTGTACGGATCATTACCTGCAAGTATCATCAAGATTGGCTGAAAAAATGTTTGCTGAGATTTCAGGAAACTCGTAGTTTTTTGGAAGCTTGGCAACCCCTTTCAATGAAAGTGATTCTCGGGAGTCTCTGCTTGGGGCTACTTCAGTAGGACACAAACCATAGCGATAGAACTTGGAACTAGATTCTTGTGCCAAGTTTCAAAGAGCTAGCACAAACCGTGTTTGATTTAGAGTTCCAACTACATGTATCCATATAGGAGAAAACAGAGTGAAACCTAAAAATGAAAACGGTTACTGCAAAGGAACGGTTTAACCTAGAAGAACGAAATTTGGTGAGGCAAGTGGGATTGGTGTACTGATCATTACCTGCCAGTATCATCAAGATTGGGTGAAAAAATGTTTGCTGAGATTTCAGGAAACTCGTAGTTTTTTGGAAGCTTGGCAACCCCTTTCAATGAAAGTGATTCTCCTCAGTCTCTGCTTGGGGCTACTTCAATAGGACACAAACCATAGCGATAGAACTTGGAACTACATTCTTGTGCCAAGTTTCAAAGAGCTAGCACAAACCGTGTTTGATTTAGAGTTACAACTACATGTATCCATATAGGAGAAAACAGAGTGAAACCTAAAAATGAAAACGGTTACTGCAAAGGAACGGTTTAACCTAGAAGAACGAAATTTGGTGAGCCAAGTGGGATTGGTGTACTGATCATTACCTGCCAGTATCATCAAGATTGGGTGAAAAAATGTTTGCTGAGATTTCAGGAAACTCGTAGTTTTTTGGAAGCTTGGCAACCCCATTCAATGAAAGTGATTCTCGTCAGTCTCTGCTTGGGGCTACTTCAGTAGCACACGAACCATAGCGATAGAACCTGGAACTACATTATTGTGCCAAGTTTCAAAGAGCTAGCACAAACCGTGTTTGATTTAGAATTCCAACTACATGTATCCATATAGGAGAAAACAGAGTGAAACCTAAAAATGAAAACGGTTACTACAAAGGAACGGTTTAACCAAGATGAACGAAATTTGGTGAGCCAAGTGGGATTGGTGCACTGATCATTACCTGCCAGTATCATCAAGATTGGGTGAAAAAATGTTTGCTGAGATTTCAGGAAACTCGTAGTTTTTTGGAAGCTTGGCAACCCCATTCAATGAAAGTGATTCTCGTCAGTCTCTGCTTGGGGCTACTTCAATAGGACACAAACCATAGCGATAGAACTTGGAACTACATTCTTGTGCTAAGTTTCAAAGAGCTAGCACAAACCGTGTTTGATTTAGAGTTCCAACTACATGTATCCATATAGGAGAAAACAGAGTGAAACCTAAATATGAAAACGGTTACTGCAAATGAACGGTTTAACCTAGAAGAAAGAAATTTGGTGAGCCAAGTGGGACTGGTGTCCGGATCATTACCTGCCAGTATCATCAAGATTGGGTGAAAAAATGTTTGCTGAGATTTCAGGAAACTCGTAGTTTTTTGGAAGCTTGGCAACCCCATTCAATGAAAGTGATTCTCGTCAGTCTCTGCTTGGGGCTACTTCAGTAGCACACAAACCATAGCGATAGAACCTGGAACTACATTATTGTGCCAAGTTTCAAAGAGCTAGCACAAACCGTGTTTGATTTAGAGTTCCAACTACATGTATCCATATAGGAGAAAACAGATTGAAACCTAAAAATGAAAACGGTTACTGCAAAGGAACGGTTTAACCTAGAAGAACGAAATTTGGTGAGGCAAGTGGGATTGGTGTACTGATCATTACCTGCCAGTATCATCTAGATTGGGTGAAAAAATGTTTGCTGAGATTTCAGGAAACTCGTAGTTTTTTGGAAGCTTGGCAACCCATTCAATGAAAGTGATTGTCGTCAGTGTCTGCTTGGGGCTACTTAAGTAGCACACAAACCATAGCGATAGAACCTGGAACTACATTATTGTGCCAAGTTTCAAAGAGCTAGCACAAACCGTGTTTGATTTAGAGTTCCAACTACATGTATCCATATAGGAGAAAACAGAGTGAAACCTAAACATGAAAACGGTTACTGCAAATGAACGGTTTAACCAAGAAGAAAGAAATTTGGTGAGCCAAGTGGGACTGGTGTCCGGATCATTACCTGCAAGTATCATCAAGATTGGGTGAAAAAATGTTTGCTGAGATTTCAGGAAACTCGTAGTTTTTTGGAAGCTTGGCAACCCCTTTCAATGAAAGTGATTCTCCTCAGTCTCTGCTTGGGGCTACTTCAATAGGACACAAACCATAGCGATAGAACTTGGAACTACATTCTTGTGCCAAGTTTCAAAGAGCTAGCACAAACCGTGTTTGATTTAGAGTTACAACTACATGTATCCATATAGGAGAAAACAGAGTGAAACCTAAAAATGAAAACGGTTACTGCAAAGGAACGGTTTAACCTAGAAAAACGAAATTTGGTGAGCCAAGTGGGATTGGTGTACTGATCATTACCTGCCAGTATCATCAAGATTGGGTGAAAAAATGTTTGCTGAGATTTCAGGAAACTCGTAGTTTTTGGAAGCTTGGCAACCCCATTCAATGAAAGTGATTCTCGTCAGTCTCTGCTTGGGGCTACTTCAGTAGCACACAAACCATAGCGATAGAACCTGGAACTACATTATTGTGCCAAGTTTCAAAGAGCTAGCACAAACCGTGTTTGATTTAGAATTCCAACTACATGTATCCATATAGGAGAAAACAGAGTGAAACCTAAACATGAAAACGGTTACTACAAAGGAACGGTTTAACCAAGATGAACGAAATTTGGTGAGCCAAGTGGGATTGGTGCACTGATCATTACCTGCCAGTATCATCAAGATTGGGTGAAAAAATGTTTGCTGAGATTTCAGGAAACTCGTAGTTTTTTGGAAGCTTGGCAACCCCATTCAATGAAAGTGATTCTCGTCAGTCTCTGCTTGGGGCTACTTCAATAGGACACAAACCATAGCGATAGAACTTGGAACTACATTCTTGTGCTAAGTTTCAAAGAGCTAGCACAAACCGTGTTTGATTTAGAGTTCCAACTACATGTATCCATATAGGAGAAAACAGAGTGAAACCTAAACCTGAAAACGGTTACTGCAAATGAACGGTTTTACCTAGAAGAAAGAAATTTGGTGAGCCAAGTGGGACTGGTGTACGGATCATTACCTGCAAGTATCATCAAGATTGGCTGAAAAAATGTTTGCTGAGATTTCAGGAAACTCGTAGTTTTTTGGAAGCTTGGCAACCCCTTTCAATGAAAGTGATTCTCGGGAGTCTCTGCTTGGGGCTACTTCAGTAGGACACAAACCATAGCGATAGAACTTGGAACTACATTCTTGTGCCAAGTTTCAAAGAGCTAGCACAAACCGTGTTTGATTTAGAGTTCCAACTACATGTATCCATATAGGAGAAAACAGAGTGAAACCTAAAAATGAAAACGGTTACTGCAAAGGAACGGTTTAACCTAGAAGAACGAAATTTGGTGAGCCAAGTGGGATTGGTGTACTGATCATTACCTGCCAGTATCATCAAGATTGGGTGAAAAAATGTTTGCTGAGATTTCAGGAAACTCGTAGTTTTTTGGAAGCTTGGCAACCCCATTCAATGAAAGTGATTCTCGTCAGTCTCTGCTTGGGGCTACTTCAATAAGACACAAACCATAGCGATAGAACTTGGAACTACATTCTTGTGCCACGTTTCAAAGAGCTAGCACAAACCGTGTTTCATTTAGAGTTCCAACTACATGTATCCATATAGGAGAAAACAGAGTGAAACCTAAACATGAAAACGGTTACTGCAAATGAACGGTTTAACCTAGAAGAAAGAAATTTGGTGAGCCAAGTGGGACTGTTGTCCGGATCATTACCTGCAAGTATCTTCAAGATTGGGTGAAAAAATGTTTGCTGAGATTTCAGGAAACTCGTAGTTTTTTGGAAGCTTGGCAACCCCATTCAATGAAAGTGATTCTCGGCAGTCTCTGCTTGGGTCTACTTCAGTAGGACACAAACCATAGCGATAGAACTTGGAACTACATTCTTGTGCCAAGTTTCAAAGAGCTAGCACAAACCGTGTTTGATTTAGAGTTCCAACTACATGTATCCATATAGGAGAAAATAGAGTGAAACCTAAAAATGAAAACGGTTACTGCAAAGGAACGGTTTAACCAAGAAGAACGAAATTTGGTGAGGCAAGTGGGATTGGTGTACTGATCATTACCTGCCAGTATCATCTAGATTGGGTGAAAAAATGTTTGCTGAGATTTCAGGAAACTCGTAGTTTTTTGGAAGCTTGGCAACCCATTCAATGAAAGTGATTCTCGTCAGTGTCTGCTTGGGGCTACTTAAGTAGCACACAAACCATAGCGATAGAACCTGGAACTACATTATTGTGCCAAGTTTCAAAGAGCTAGCACAAACCGTGTTTGATTTAGAGTTCCAACTACATGTATCCATATAGGAGAAAACAGCGTGAAACCTAAACATGAAAACGGTTACTGCAAATGAACGGTTTAACCTAGAAGAAAGAAATTTGGTGAGCCAAGTGGGACTGGTGTACGGATAATTTCCTGCAAGTATCATCAAGATTGGGTGAAAAAATGTTTGCTTAGATTTCAGGAAACTCGTAGTTTTTTGGAAGCTTGGCAACCCCTTTCAATTAAAGTGATTCTCGTCAGTCTCTGCTTGGGGCTACTTCAATAGGACACAAACCATAGCGATAGAACTTGGAACTACATTCTTGTGCCAAGTTTCAAAGAGCTAGCACAAACCGTGTTTGATTTAGAGTTCCAACTACATGTATCCATATAGGAGAAAACAGAGTGAAACCTAAAAATGAAAACGGTTACTGCAAAGGAACGGTTTAACCTAGAAGAACGAAATTTGGTGAGGCAAGTGGGATTGGTGTACTGATCATTACCTGCCAGTATCATCAAGATTGGGTGAAAAAAATGTTTGCTGAGATTTCAGGAAACTCGTAGTTTTTTGGAAGCTTGGCAACCCCATTCAATGAAAGTGATTCTCGTCAGTCTCTGCTTGGGGCTACTTCAGTAGGACACAAACCATAGCGATAAAACCTGGAACTACATTATTGTGCCAAGTTTCAAAGAGCTAGCACAAACCGTGTTTGATTTAGAGTTCCAACTACATGTATCCATATAGGAGAAAACAGAGTGAAACCTAAAAATGAAAACGGTTACTACAAAGGAACGGTTTAACCAAGATGAACGAATTTGGTGAGCCAAGTGGGATTGGTGCACTGATCATTACCTGCCAGTATTATCAAGATTGGGTGAGAAAATGTTTGCTGAGATTTCAGGAAACTCGTAGTTTTTTGGAAGCTTGGCAACCCCTTTCAATGAAAGTGATTATCGTCAGTCTCTGCTTGGGGCTACTTCAATAGGACACAAACCATAGCGATAGAACGTGGAACTACATTCTTGTGCCAAGTTTCAAAGAGCTAGCACAAACCGTGTTTGATTTAGAGTTCCAACTACATCTATCCATATAGGAGAAAACAGAGTGAAACCTAAACCTGAAAACGGTTACTGCAAATGAACGGTTTAACCTAGAAGAAAGAAATTTGGTGAGCCAAGTGGGACTGGTGTACGGATCATTACCTGCAAGTATCATCAAGATTGGGTGAAAAAATGTTTGCTGAGATTTCAGGAAACTCGTAGTTTTTTGGAAGCTTGGCAACCCATTCAATGAAAGTGATTCTCGTCAGTCTCTGCTTGGGGCTACATCAGTAGCACACAAACCATAGCGATAGAACCTGGAACTACATTATTGTGCCAAGTTTCAAAGAGCTAGCACAAACCGTGTTTGATTTAGAGTTCCAACTACATGTATCCATATAGGAGAAAACAGAGTGAAACCTAAACATGAAAACGGTTACTGCAAATGAACGGTTTAACCTAGAAGAAAGAAATTTGGTGAGCCAAGTGGGACTGGTGTACGGATAATTACCTGCAAGTATCATCAAGATTGGGTGAAAAAATGTTTGCTGAGATTTCAGGAAACTCGTAGTTTTTTGGAAGCTTGGCAACCCCTTTCAATGAAAGTGATTCTCCTCAGTCTCTGCTTGGGGCTACTTCAATAGGACACAAACCATAGCGATAGAACTTGGAACTACATTCTTGTGCCAAGTTTCAAAGAGCTAGCACAAACCGTGTTTGATTTAGAGTTCCAACTACATGTATCCATATAGGAGAAAACAGAGTGAAACCTAAACCTGAAAACGGTTACTGCAAATGAACGGATTTACCTAGAAGAAAGAAATTTGGTGAGCCAAGTGGGACTGGTGTACGGATCATTACCTGCAAGTATCATCAAGATTGGGTGAAAAAATGTTTGCTGAGATTTCAGGAAACTCGTAGTTTTTTGGAAGCTTGGCAACCCATTCAATGAAAGTGATCCTCGTCAGTGTCTGCTTGGGGCTACTTAAGTAGCACACAAACCATAGCGATAGAACCTGGAACTACATTATTGTGCCAAGTTTCAAAGAGCTAGCACAAACCGTGTTTGATTTAGAGTTCCAACTACATGTATCCATATAGGAGAAAACAGAGTGAAACCTAAACATGAAAACGGTTACTGCAAATGAACGGTTTAACCTAGAAGAAAGAAATTTGGTGAGCCAAGTGGGACTGGAGTACGGATCATTACCTGCAAGTATCATCAAGATTGGGTGAAAAAATGTTTGCTGAGATTTCAGGAAACTCGTAGTTTTTTGGAAGCTTGGCAACCCCATTCAATGAAAGTGATTCTCCTCAGTCTCTGCTTGGGGCTACTTCAATAGGACACAAACCATAGCGATAGAACTTGGAACTACATTCTTGTGCCAAGTTTCAAAGAGCTAGCACAAACCGTGTTTGATTTAGAGTTCCAACTACATGTATCCATATAGGAGAAAACAGAGTGAAACCTAAAAATGAAAACGGTTACTGCAAAGGAACGGTTTAACCTAGAAGAACGAAATTTGGTGAGGCAAGTGGGATTGGTGTACTGATCATTACCTGCCAGTATCATCAAGATTGGGTGAAAAAATGATTGCTGAGATTTCAGGAAACTCGTAGTTTTTTGGAAGCTTGGCAACCCCATTCAATGAAAGTGATTCTCCTCAGTCTCTGCTTGGGGCTACTTCAGTAGCACACAAACCATAGCGATAGAACCTGGAACTACATTATTGTGCCAAGTTTCAAAGAGCTAGCACAAACCGTGTTTGATTTAGAATTCCAACTACATGTATCCATATAGGAGAAAACAGCGTGAAACCTAAAAATGAAAACGGTTACTACAAAGGAACGGTTTAACCAAGATGAACGAAATTTGGTGAGCCAAGTGGGATTGGTGCACTGATCATTACCTGCCAGTATCATCAAGATTGGGTGAAAAAATGTTTGCTGAGATTTCAGGAAACTCGTAGTTTTTTGGAAGCTTGGCAACCCCATTCAATGAAAGTGATTCTCGTCAGTCTCTGCTTGGGGCTACTTCAATAGGACACAAACCATAGCGATAGAACTTGGAACTACATTCTTGTGCTAAGTTTCAAAGAGCTAGCACAAACCGTGTTTGATTTAGAGTTCCAACTACATGTATCCATATAGGAGAAAACAGAGTGAAACCTAAACATGAAAACGGTTACTGCAAATGAACGGTTTAACCAAGAAGAAAGAAATTTGGTGAGCCAAGTGGGACTGGTGTCCGGATCATTACCTGCAAGTATCATCAAGATTGGGTGAAAAAATGTTTGCTGAGATTTCAGGAAACTCGTAGTTTTTTGGAAGCTTGGCAACCCCTTTCAATGAAAGTGATTCCCGTCAGTCTCTGCTTGGGGCTACTTCAATAGGACACAAACCATAGCGATAGAACTTGGAACTACATTCTTGTGCCAAGTTTCAAAGAGCTAGCACAAACCGTGTTTGATTTAGAGTTCCAACTACATGTATCCATATAGGAGAAAACAGAGTGAAACCTAAACCTGAAAACGGTTACTGCAAATGAACGGTTTTACCTAGAAGAAAGAAATTTGGTGAGCCAAGTGGGACTGGTGTACGGATCATTACCTGCCAGTATCATCAAGATTGGGTGAAAAAATGTTTGCTGAGATTTCAGGAAACTCGTAGTTTTTTGGAAGCTTGGCAACCCCTTTCAATGAAAGTGATTATCGTCAGTCTCTGCTTGGGGCTACTTCAATAGGACACAAACCATAGCGATAGAACTTGGAACTACATTCTTGTGCCAAGTTTCAAAGAGCTAGCACAAACCGTGTTTGATTTAGAGTTCCAACTACATGTATCCATATAGGAGAAAACAGAGTGAAACCTAAAAATGAAAACGGTTACTGCAAAGGAACGGTTTAACCTAGAAGAACGAAATTTGGTGAGGCAAGTGGGATTGGTGTACTGATCATTACCTGCCAGTATCATCAAGATTGGGTGAAAAAATGTTTGCTGAGATTTCAGGAAACTCGTAGTTTTTTGGAAGCTTGGCAAACCCATTCAATGAAAGTGATTCTCGTCAGTGTCTGCTTGGGGCTACTTCAGTAGCACACAAACCATAGCGATAGAACCTGGAACTACATTATTGTGCCAAGTTTCAAAGAGCTAGCACAAACCGTGTTTGATTTAGAGTTCCAACTACATGTATCCATATAGGAGAAAACAGCGTGAAACCTAAACATGAAAACGGTTACTGCAAATGAACGGTTTAACCTAGAAGAAAGAAATTTGGTGAGCCAAGTGGGACTGGTGTACGGATCATTACCTGCAAGTATCATCAAGATTGGGTGAAAAAATGTTTGCTGAGATTTCAGGAAACTCGTAGTTTTTTGGAAGCTTGGCAACCCCTTTCAATGAAAGTGATTCTCGTCAGTCTCTGCTTGGGGCTACTTCAATAGGACACAAACCATAGCGATAGAACTTGGAACTACATTCTTGTGCCAAGTTTCAAAGAGCTAGCACAAACCGTGTTTGATTTAGAGTTCCAACTACATGTATCCATATAGGAGAAAACAGAGTGAAACCTAAAAATGAAAACGGTTACTGCAAAGGAACGGTTTAACCTAGAAGAACGAAATTTGGTGAGCCAAGGGGGATTGGTGTACTGATCATTACCTGCCAGTATCATCAAGATTGGGTGAAAAAATGTTTGCTGAGATTTCAGGAAACTCGTAGTTTTTTGGAAGCTTGGCAACCCCATTCAATGAAAGTGATTCTCGTCAGTCTCTGCTTGGGGCTACTTCAGTAGCACACAAACCATAGCGATAGAACCTGGAACTACATTATTGTGCCAAGTTTCAAAGAGCTAGCACAAACCGTGTTTGATTTAGAATTCCAACTACATGTATCCATATAGGAGAAAACAGAGTGAAACCTAAAAATGAAAACGGTTACTGCAAAGGAACGGTTTAACCTAGAAGAACGAAATTTGGTGAGCCAAGTGGGATTGGTGTACTGATCATTACCTGCCAGTATCATCAAGATTGGGTGAAAAAATGTTTGCTGAGATTTCAGGAAACTCGTAGTTTTTTGAAGCTTGGCAACCCCATTCAATGAAAGTGATTCTCGTCAGTCTCTGCTTGGGGCTACTTCAGTAGCACACAAACCATAGCGATAGAACCTGGAACTACATTATTGTGCCAAGTTTCAAAGAGCTAGCACAAACCGTGTTTGATTTAGAATTCCAACTACATGTATCCATACAGGAGAAAACAGAGTGAAACCTAAAAATGAAAACGGTTACTGCAAAGGAACGGTTTAACAAGAAGAACGAAATTTGTGAGCCAAGTGGGATTGGTGTACTGATCATTACCTGCCAGTATCATCAAGATTGGGTGAAAAAATGTTTGCTGAGATTTCAGGAAACTCGTAGTTTTTGGAAGCTTGGCAACCCCCATTCAATGAAAGTGATTCTCGTCAGTCTCTGCTTGGGGCTACTTCAATAGGACACAAACCATAGCGATAGAACTTGGAACTACATTCTTGTGCCAAGTTTCAAAGAGCTAGCACAAACCGTGTTTGATTTAGAGTTCCAACTACATGTATCCATATAGGAGAAAACAGAGTGAAACCTAAAAATGAAAACGGTTACTGCAAATGAACCGTTTAACCTAGAAGAAAGAAATTTGGTGAGCCAAGTGGGACTGGTGTACGGATCATTACCTGCAAGTATCATCAAGATTGGGTGAAAAATGTTTGCTGAGATTTCAGGAAACTCGTAGTTTTTTGGAAGCTTGGCAACCCCTTTCAATGAAAGTGATTCTCGGCAGTCTCTGCTTGGGGCTACTTCAATAGGACACAAACCATAGTGATAGAACTTGGAACTACATTCTTGTGCCAAGTTTCAAAGAGCTAGCACAAACCGTGTTTGATTTAGAGTTCCAACTACATGTATCCATATAGGAGAAAACAGAGTGAAACCTAAACTGAAAACGGTTACTGCAAATGAACGGTTTAACCTAGAAGAAAGAAATTTGGTGAGCCAAGTGGGACTGGTGTACGGATCATTACCTGCAAGTATCATCAAGATTGGGTGAAAAAATGTTTGCTGAGATTTCAGGAAACTCATAGTTTTTTGGAAGCTTGGCAACCCCGTTCAATGAAAGTGATTCTCGGCAGTCTCTGCTTGGGGCTACTTCAATAGGACACAAACCATAGCGATAGAACTTGGAACTACATTCTTGTGCCAAGTTTCAAAGAGCTAGCACAAACCGTGTTTGATTTAGAGTTCCAACTACATGTATCCATATAGGAGAAACAGAGTGAAACCTAAACATGAAAACGGTTACTGCAAAGGAACGGTTTAACCTAGAAGAAAGAAATTTGGTGAGCCAAGTGGGACTGGTGTACGGATCATTACCTGCAAGTATCATCAAGATTGGGTGAAAAAATGTTTGCTGAGATTTCAGGAAACTCGTAGTTTTTGGAAGCTTGGCAACCCCTTTCAATGAAAGTGATTCTCCTCAGTCTCTGCTTGGGGCTACTTCAATAGGACACAAACCATAGCGATAGAACTTGGAACTACATTCTTGTGCCAAGTTTCAAAGAGCTAGCACAAACCGTGTTTGATTTAGAGTTACAACTACATGTATCCATATAGGAGAAAACAGAGTGAAACCTAAAAATGAAAACGGTTACGGCAAAGGAACGGTTTAACCTAGAAGAACGAAATTTGGTGAGCCAAGTGGGATTGGTGTACTGATCATTACCTGCCAGTATCATCAAAGATTGGGTGAAAAAATGTTTGCTGAGATTTCAGGAAACTCGTAGTATTTGGAAGCTTGGCAACCCATTCAATGAAAGTGATTCTCGTCAGTCTCCTACTTGGGGCTACATCAGTAGCACACAAACCATAGCGATAGAACCTGGAACTACATTTTTGTGCCAAGTTTCAAAAGCTAGCACAAACCGTGTTTGATTTAGAGTTCCAACTACATGTATCCATATAGTAGAAAACAGAGTGAAACCTAAACATGAAAATGGTTACTGCAAATGAACGGTTTAACCTAGAAGAAAGAAATTTGGTGAGCCAAGTGGGACTGGTGTACGGATCATTACCTGCAAATATCATCAAGATTGGGTGAAAAAATGTTTGGTGAGATTTCAGGAAACTCGTAGTTTTTTGGAAGCTTGGCAACCCCTTTCAATGAAAGTGATTCTCGTCAGTCTCTGCTTGGGCTACTTCAATAGGACACAAACCATAGCGATAGAACCTGGAACTACATTCTTGTGCCAAGTTTCAAAGAGCTAGCACAAACCGTGTTTGATTTAGAGTTCCAACTACATGTATCCATATAGGAGAAAGCAGAGTGAAACCTAAAAAATGAAAACGGTTCCTGCAAAGGAACGGTTTAACCTAGAAGAACGAAATTTGGTGAGCCAAGTGGGATTGGTGTACTGATCATTACCTGCAAGTATCATCAAGATTGGGTGAAAAAATGTTTGCTGAGATTTCAGGAAACTCGTAGTTTTTTGGAAGCTTGGCAACCCCTTTCAATGAAAGTGATTCTCGTCAGTCTCTGCTTGGGCTACTTCAGTAGCACACAAACCATAGCGATAGAACCTGGAACTACATTATTGTGCCAAGTTTCAAAGAGCTAGCACAAACCGTGTTTGATTTAGAATTCCAACTACATGTATCCATATAGGAGAAAACAGAGTGAAACCTAAACATGAAAACGGTTACTGCAAAGGAACGGTTTAACCAAGAAGAACGAAATTTGGTGAGCCAAGTGGGATTGGTGTACGGATCATTACCTGCCAGTATCATCAAGATTGGGTGAAAAAATGTTTGCTGAGATTTCAGGAAACTCGTAGTTTTTTGGAAGCTTGGCAACCCCTTTCAATGAAAGTGATTCTCGTCAGTCTCTGCTTGGGGCTACTTCAATAGGACACAAACCATAGCGATAGAACTTGGAACTACATTCTTGTGCCAAGTTTCAAAGAGCTAGCACAAACCGTGTTTGATTTAGAGTTCCAACTACATGTATCCATATAGGAGAAAACAGAGTGAAACCTAAACCTGAAAACGGTTACTGAAAATGAACGGTTTAACCTAGAAGAAAGAAATTTGGTGAGCCAAGTGGGACTGGTGTACGGATCATTACCTGCAAGTATCATCAAGATTGGGTGAAAAAATGTTTGCTGAGATTTCAGGAAACTCGTAGTTTTTTGGAAGCTTGGCAACCCCTTTCAATGAAAGTGATTCTCGGCAGTCTCTGCTTGGGGCTACTTCAATAGGACACAAACCATAGCGATAGAACTTGGAACTACATTCTTGTGCCAAGTTTCAAAGAGCTAGCACAAACCGTGTTTGATTTAGAGTTCCAACTACATGTATCCATATAGGAGAAAACAGAGTGAAACCTAAAAATGAAAACGGTTACGGAAAAGGAACGGTTTAACCTAGAAGAACGAAATTTGGTGAGCCAAGTGGGATTGGTGTACTGATCATTACCTGCCAGTATCATCAAGATTGGGTGAAAAAATGTTTGCTGAGATTTCAGGAAACTCGTAGTTTTTTGGAAGCTTGGCAACCCCATTCAATGAAAGTGATTCTCGTCAGTCTCTGCTTGGGGCTACTTCAGTAGCACACAAACCATAGCGATAGAACCTGGAACTACATTATTGTGCCAAGTTTCAAAGAGCTAGCACAAACCGTGTTTGATTTAGAATTCCAGCTACATGTATCCATATAGGAGAAAACAGAGTGAAACCTAAAAATGAAAACGGTTACTGCAAAGGAACGGTTTAACCTAGAAGAACGAAATTTGGTGAGCCAAGTGGGATTGGTGTACTGATCATTACCTGCCAGTATCATCAAGATTGGGTGAAAAAATGTTTGCTGAGATTTCAGGAAACTCGTAGTTTTTTGGAAGCTTGGCAACCCCTTTCAATGAAAGTGATTCTCGTCAGTCTCTGCTTGGGGCTACTTCAATAGGACACAAACCATAGCGATAGAACTTGGAACTACATTCTTGTGCCAAGTTTCAAAGAGCTAGCACAAACCGTGTTTGATTTAGAGTTCCAACTACATGTATCCATATAGGAGAAAACAGAGTGAAACCTAAAAATGAAAACGGTTACTGCAAAGGAACGGTTTAACCTAGAAGAACGAAATTTGGTGAGCCAAGTGGGATTGGTGTACTGATCATTACCTGCCAGTATCATCAAGATTGGGTGAAAAAATGTTTGCTGAGATTTCAGGAAACTCGTAGTTTTTTGGAAGCTTGGCAACCCATTCAATGAAAGTGATTCTCGTCAGTCTCTGCTTGGGGCTACTTCAGTAGCACACAAACCATAGCGATAGAACCTGGAACTACATTCTTGTGCCAAGTTTCAAAGAGCTAGCACAAACCGTGTTTGATTTAGAGTTCCAACTACATGTATCCATATAGGAGAAAACAGAGTGAAACCTAAACCTGAAAACGGTTACTGCAAATGAACGGTTTAACCTAGAAGAAAGAAATTTGGTGAGCCAAGTGGGACTGGTGTACGGATCATTACCTGCAAGTATCATCAAGATTGGGTGAAAAAATGTTTGCTGAGATTTCAGGAAACTCGTAGTTTTTTGGAAGCTTGGCAACCCCTTTCAATGAAAGTGATTCTCGTCAGTCTCTGCTTGGGGCTACTTCAATAGGACACAAACCATAGCGATAGAACTTGGAACTACATTCTTGTGCCAAGTTTCAAAGAGCTAGCACAAACCGTGTTTGATTTAGAGTTCCAACTACATGTATCCATATAGGAGAAAACAGAGTGAAACCTAAAAATGAAAACGGTTACTGCAAAGGAACGGTTTAACCTAGAAGAACGAAATTTGGTGAGCCAAGTGGGATTGGTGTACTGATCATTACCTGCCAGTATCATCAAGATTGGGTGAAAAAATGTTTGCTGAGATTTCAGGAAACTCGTAGTTTTTTGGAAGCTTGGCAACCTTTCAATGAAAGTGATTCTCGTCAGTCTCTGCTTGGGGCTACTTCAATAGGACACAAACCATAGCGATAGAACTTGGAACTACATTATTGTGCCAAGTTTCAAAGAGCTAGCACAAACCGTGTTTGATTTAGAGTTCCAACTACATGTATCCATATAGGAGAAAACAGAGTGAAACCTAAAATGAAAACGGTTACTGCAAAGGAACGGTTTAACCAAGAAGAACGAAATTTGGTGAGCCAAGTGGGATTGGTGTACTGATCATTACCTGCCAGTATCATCAAGATTGGGTGAAAAAATGTTTGCTGAGATTTCAGGAAACTCGTAGTTTTTTGGAAGCTTGGCAACCCCTTTCAATGAAAGTGATTCTCGTCAGTCTCTGCTTGGGGCTACTTCAATAGGACACAAACCATAGCGATAGAACTTGGAACTACATTCTTGTGCCAAGTTTCAAAGAGCTAGCACAAACCGTGTTTGATTTAGAGTTCCAACTACATGTATCCATATAGGAGAAAACAGAGTGAAACCTAAAAATGAAAACGGTTACTGCAAAGGAACGGTTTAACCTAGAAGAACGAAATTTGGTGAGCCAAGTGGGATTGGTGTACTGATCATTACCTGCCAGTATCATCAAGATTGGGTGAAAAAATGTTTGCTGAGATTTCAGGAAACTCGTAGTTTTTTGGAAGCTTGGCAACCCCATTCAATGAAAGTGATTCTCGTCAGTCTCTGCTTGGGGCTACTTCAGTAGGACACAAACCATAGCGATAGAACCTGGAACTACATTCTTGTGCCAAGTTTCAAAGAGCTAGCACAAACCGTGTTTGATTTAGAGTTCCAACTACATGTATCCATATAGGAGAAAACAGAGTGAAACCTAAACATGAAAACGGTTACTGCAAAGGAACGGTTTAACCTAGAAGAACGAAATTTGGTGAGCCAAGTGGGATTGGTGTACGGATCATTACCTGCAAGTATCATCAAGATTGGGTGAAAAAATGTTTGCTGAGATTTCAGGAAACTCGTAGTTTTTTGGAAGCTTGGCAACCCCTTTCAATGAAAGTGATTCTCGGCAGTCTCTGCTTGGGGCTACTTCAATAGGACACAAACCATAGCGATAGAACTTGGAACTACATTCTTGTGCCAAGTTTCAAAGAGCTAGCACAAACCGTGTTTGATTTAGAGTTCCAACTACATGTATCCATATAGGAGAAAACAGAGTGAAACCTAAAAATGAAAACGGTTACTGCAAAGGAACGGTTTAACCTAGAAGAACGAAATTTGGTGAGCCAAGTGGGATTGGTGTACTGATCATTACCTGCCAGTATCATCAAGATTGGGTGAAAAAATGTTTGCTGAGATTTCAGGAAACTCGTAGTTTTTTGGAAGCTTGGCAACCCCTTTCAATGAAAGTGATTCTCGTCAGTCTCTGCTTGGGGCTACTTCAATAGGACACAAACCATAGCGATAGAACTTGGAACTACATTCTTGTGCCAAGTTTCAAAGAGCTAGCACAAACCGTGTTTGATTTAGAGTTCCAACTACATGTATCCATATAGGAGAAAACAGAGTGAAACCTAAACCTGAAAACGGTTACTGAAAATGAACGGTTTAACCTAGAAGAAAGAAATTTGGTGAGCCAAGTGGGACTGGTGTACGGATCATTACCTGCAAGTATCATCAAGATTGGGTGAAAAAATGTTTGCTGAGATTTCAGGAAACTCGTAGTTTTTTGGAAGCTTGGCAACCCCTTTCAATGAAAGTGATTCTCGGCAGTCTCTGCTTGGGGCTACTTCAATAGGACACAAACCATAGCGATAGAACTTGGAACTACATTCTTGTGCCAAGTTTCAAAGAGCTAGCACAAACCGTGTTTGATTTAGAGTTCCAACTACATGTATCCATATAGGAGAAAACAGAGTGAAACCTAAAAATGAAAACGGTTACGGAAAAGGAACGGTTTAACCTAGAAGAACGAAATTTGGTGAGCCAAGTGGGATTGGTGTACTGATCATTACCTGCCAGTATCATCAAGATTGGGTGAAAAAATGTTTGCTGAGATTTCAGGAAACTCGTAGTTTTTTGGAAGCGTGGCAACCCCATTCAATGAAAGTGATTCTCGTCAGTCTCTGCTTGGGGCTACTTCAGTAGCACACAAACCATAGCGATAGAACCTGGAACTACATTATTGTGCCAAGTTTCAAAGAGCTAGCACAAACCGTGTTTGATTTAGAATTCCAGCTACATGTATCCATATAGGAGAAAACAGAGTGAAACCTAAAAATGAAAACGGTTACTGCAAAGGAACGGTTTAACCAAGAAGAACGAAATTTGGTGAGCCAAGTGGGATTGGTGTACTGATCATTACCTGCCAGTATCATCAAGATTGGGTGAAAAAATGTTTGCTGAGATTTCAGGAAACTCGTAGTTTTTTGGAAGCTTGGCAACCCCTTTCAATGAAAGTGATTCTCGTCAGTCTCTGCTTGGGGCTAC
>NW_027552087.1:0-47545 GCF_045843805.1 Urocitellus parryii | reverse complement strand
ATAGAACTTGGAACTACATTATTGTGCCAAGTTTCAAAGAGCTAGCACAAACCGTGTTTGATTTAGAGTTCCAACTACATGTATCCATATAGGAGAAAACAGAGTGAAACCTAAACATGAAAACGGATACTGCAAAGGAACGGTTTAACCTAGAAGAATGAAATTTGGTGAGCCAAGTGGGATTGGTGTACTGATCATTAAATGGAAGTATCATCAAGATTGGGTGAAAAAATGTTTGCTGAGATTTCAGGAAACTCGCAGTTTTTTGGAAGCTTGGCAACCCCTTTCAAGGAAAGTGATTCTGGTCAGTCTCTGCTTGGGGCTACTTCAATAGCACACAAACCATAGCGATAGAACTTGGAACTACATTATTGTGCCAAGTTTCAAGAGCTAGCACAAACCGTGTTTGATTTAGAGTTCCAACTACATGTATCCATATAGGAGAAAACAGAGAGAAACCTAAACATGAAAACGGTTACTGCAAAGGAAGGGTTTAACCTAGAAGAACGAAATTTGGTGAGCCAAGTGGGATTCGTGTACTGATAACTACCTGCAAGGATCATCAAGATTGGGTGAAAAAATGTTTGCTGAGATTTCAGGAAACTCGTAGTTTTTTGGAAGCTTGGCAACCCCTTTCAAGGAAAGTGATTCTCGTCAGTCTCTGCTTGGGGCTACTTCAATGGCACACAAACCATAGCGATAGTACTTGGAACTACATTATTGTGCCAAGTTTCAAAGAGCTAGCACAAACCGTGTTTGATTGAGAGTTCCAACTACATGTATCCATATAGGAGAAAACAGAGTGAAACCTAAACATGAAAACCGTTTCTGCAAAGGAACGGTTCAACCTAAAAGAATGAAATTGAGTGAGCCAAGTGGGATTCGTGTACTGATAACTACCTGCAAGTATCATCAAGATTGGGTGAAAAAATGTTTGCTGACATTTCAGGAAACTCGCAGTTTTTTGGAAGCTTGGCAACCCCTTTCAATGAAAGTGATTCTGGTCAGTCTCTGCCTGGGACTACTTCAATAGCACACAAACCATAGCGATAGAACTTGGAACTACATTATTGTGCCAAGTTTCAAAGAGCTAGCACAAACCGTGTTTGATTTAGAGTTCCAACTACATGTATCTATATAGGAGAAAACAGAGTGAAACCTAAACATGAAAACGGTTACTGCAAAGGAACGGTTTAACCTAGAAGAACGAAATGTGGTGAGCCAAGTGGGATTCGTGTACTGATAACTACCTGCAAGGATCATCAAGATTGGGTGAAAAAATGTTTGCTGAGATTTCAGGAAACTCGCAGTTTTTTGGAAGCTTGGCAACCCCTTTCAATGAATGTGATTCTCGTCAGTTTCTGCTTGGGGCAACTTCAGTAGGACACAAACCATAGCGATAGAACTTGGAACTACATTATTGTGCCAAGTTTCAAAGAGCTAGCACAAACCGTGTTTGATTTAGAATTCCAACTACATGTATCCATATAGGAGAAAACAGAGTGAAACCTAAACATGAAAACGGTTTCTGCAAAGGAAAGGTTTAACCTAGAAGAACTAAATTTGGTGAGCCAAGTGGGATTCGTGTACTGATAACTACCTGCAAGTATCATCAAGATTGGGTGAAAAAATGTTTGCTGACATTTCAGGAAACTCGTAGTTTTTTGGAAGCTTGGCAAGCCCTTTCAATGAAAGTGATTCTCGTCAGTCTCTGCTTAGGGATACTTCAATAGCACACAAACCATCGCAATAGAACTTGGAACTATATTATTGTGCCAAGTTTCAAAGAGCTAGCACAAACCGTGTTTGATTTAGAGTTCCAACTACATGTATCCATATAGGAGAAAACAGAGTGAAACCTATCCATGAAAACGGATACTGCAAAGGAACGGTTTAACCTAGAAGAATGAAATTTGGTGAGCCAAGTGGGATTGGTGTACTGATCATTAAATGGAAGTATCATCAAGATTCGGTGAAAAAATGTTTGCTGAGATTTCAGGAAACTCGCAGTTTTTTGGAAGCTTGGCAACCCCTTTCAAGGAAAGTGATTCTGGTCAGTCTCTGCTTGGGGCTACTTCAATAGCACACAAACCATAGCGATAGAACTTGGAACTACATTATTGTGCCAAGTTTCAAAGAGCTAGCACAAACCGTGTTTGATTTAGCGTTCCAACTACATGTATCCATATAGGAGAAAACAGAGAGAAACCTAAACATGAAAACGGTTACTGCAAAGGAACGGTTCAACCTAAAAGAACAAAATTGAGTGAGCCAAGTGGGATTCGTGTACTGATAACTACCTGCAAGTATCTTCAAGATTGGGTGAAAAAATATTTGCTGAGATTTCAGGAAACTCGCAGTTTTTTGGAAGCTTGGCAACCCCTTTCAATGAAAGTGATTCTGGGCAGTCTCTGCTTGGGGCTACTTCAATAGCACACAAACCATAGTGATAGAACTTGGAACTGCATTATTGTGCCAAGTTTCAAAGAGCTAGCACAAACCGTGTTTGATTTAGAGTTCCAACTACATGTATCCATATAGGAGAAAACAGAGTGAAACCTAAACATGAAAACGGATACTGCAAAGGAACGGTTTAACCTAGAAGAATGAAATTTGGTGAGCCAAGTGGGATTGGTGTACTGATCATTAAATGGAAGTATCATCAAGATTGGGTGAAAAAATGTTTGCTGAGATTTCAGGAAACTCGCAGTTTTTTGGAAGCTTGGCAACCCCTTTCAAGGAAAGTGATTCTGGTCAGTCTCTTCTTGGGGCTACTTCAATAGCACACAAACCATAGCGATAGAACTTGGAACTACATTATTGTGCCAAGTTTCAAAGAGCTAGCACAAACCGTGTTTGATTTAGAGTTCCAACTACATGTATCCATATAGGAGAAAACAGAGAGAAACCTAAACATGAAAACGGTTACTGCAAAGGAACGGTTTAACCTAGAAGAACGAAATTTGGTGAGCCAAGTGGGATTCGTGTACTGATAACTACCTGCAAGGATCATCAAGATTGGGTGAAAAAATGTTTGCTGAGATTTCAGGAAACTCGTAGTTTTTTGGAAGCTTGGCAACCCCTTTCAAGGAAAGTGATTCTCGTCAGTCTCTGCTTGGGGCTACTTCAATGGCACACAAACCATAGCGATAGTACTTGGAACTACATTATTGTGCCAAGTTTCAAAGAGCTAGCACAAACCGTGTTTTATTGAGAGTTCCAACTACATGTATCCATATAGGAGAAAACAGAGTGAAACCTAAACATGAAAACCGTTTCTGCAAAGGAACGGTTCAACCTAAAAGAACGAAATTGAGTGAGCCAAGTGGGATTCTTGTACTGATAACTACCTGCAAGTATCATCAAGACTGGGTGAAAAAATGTTTGCTGACATTTCAGGAAACTCGCAGTTTTTTGGAAGCTTGGCAACCCCTTTCAATGAAAGTGATTCTGGTCAGTCTCTGCTTGGGACTACTTCAATAGCACACAAACCATAGCGATAGAACTTGGAACTACATTATTGTGCCAAGTTTCAAAGAGCTAGCACAAACCGTGTTTGATTTAGAGTTCCAACTACATGTATCCATATAGAAGAAAACAGAGTGAAACCTAAACATGAAAACGGTTACTGCAAAGGAACGGTTTAACCTAGAAGAACGAAATTTGGTGAGCCAAGTGGGATTCGTGTACTGATAACTACCTGCAAAGATCATCAAGATTGGGTGAAAAAATGTTTGCTGAGATTTCAGGAAACTCGTAGTTTTTTGGAAGCTTGGCAACCCCTTTCAATGAAAGTGATTCTGGTCAGTCTCTACTTGGGGCTACTTCAATGGCACACAAACCATAGCGATAGAACTTGGAACTACATTATTGTGCCAAGTTTCAAAGAGCTAGCACAAACCGTGTTTGATTTAGAGTTCCAACTACATGTATCCATATAGAAGAAAACAGAGTGAAACCTAAACATGAAAACGGTTACTGCAAAGGAACGGTTTAACCTAGAAGAACGAAATTTGGTGAGCCAAGTGGGATTCGTGTACTGATAACTACCTGCAAAGATCATCAAGATTGGGTGAAAAAATGTTTGCTGAGATTTCAGGAAACTCGTAGTTTTTTGGAAGCTTGGCAACCCCTTTCAATGAAAGTGATTCTGGTCAGTCTCTACTTGGGGCTACTTCAATGGCACACAAACCATAGCGATAGAACTTGGAACTACATTATTGTGCCAAGTTTCAAAGAGCTAGCACAAACCGTGTTTGATTTAGAGTTCCAACTACATGTATCCATATAGGAGAAAACAGAGTGAAACCTAAACATGAAAACGGTTACTGCAAAGGAACGGTTTAACCTAGAAGAACGAAATTTGGTGAGCCAAGTGGGATTGGTGTACTGATAACTACCTGCAAGGATCATCAAGATTGGGTGAAAAAATGTTTGCTGAGATTTCAGGAAACTCGTAGTTTTTTGGAAGCTTGGCAACCCCTTTCAAGGAAAGTGATTCTCGTCAGTCTCTGCTTGGGGCTACTTCAATGGCACACAAACCATAGCGATAGTACTTGGAACTACATTATTGTGCCAAGTTTCAAAGAGCTAGCACAAACCGTGTTTGATTGAGAGTTCCAACTACATGTATCCATATAGGAGAAAACAGAGTGAAACCTAAACATGAAAACCGTTTCTGCAAAGGAACGGTTCAACCTAAAAGAATGAAATTGAGTGAGCCAAGTGGGATTCGTGTACTGATAACTACCTGCAAGTATCATCAAGATTGGGTGAAAAAATGTTTGCTGACATTTCAGGAAACTCGCAGTTTTTTGGAAGCTTGGCAACCCCTTTCAATGAAAGTGATTCTGGTCAGTCTCTGCCTGGGACTACTTCAATAGCACACAAACCATAGCGATAGAACTTGGAACTACATTATTGTGCCAAGTTTCAAAGAGCTAGCACAAACCGTGTTTGATTTAGAGTTCCAACTACATGTATCTATATAGGAGAAAACAGAGTGAAACCTAAACATGAAAACGGTTACTGCAAAGGAACGGTTTAACCTAGAAGAACGAAATGTGGTGAGCCAAGTGGGATTCGTGTACTGATAACTACCTGCAAGGATCATCAAGATTGGGTGAAAAAATGTTTGCTGAGATTTCAGGAAACTCGCAGTTTTTTGGAAGCTTGGCAACCCCTTTCAATGAATGTGATTCTCGTCAGTTTCTGCTTGGGGCAACTTCAGTAGGACACAAACCATAGCGATAGAACTTGGAACTACATTATTGTGCCAAGTTTCAAAGAGCTAGCACAAACCGTGTTTGATTTAGAATTCCAACTACATGTATCCATATAGGAGAAAACAGAGTGAAACCTAAACATGAAAACGGTTTCTGCAAAGGAAAGGTTTAACCTAGAAGAACTAAATTTGGTGAGCCAAGTGGGATTCGTGTACTGATAACTACCTGCAAGTATCATCAAGATTGGGTGAAAAAATGTTTGCTGACATTTCAGGAAACTCGTAGTTTTTTGGAAGCTTGGCAAGCCCTTTCAATGAAAGTGATTCTCGTCAGTCTCTGCTTAGGGATACTTCAATAGCACACAAACCATCGCAATAGAACTTGGAACTATATTATTGTGCCAAGTTTCAAAGAGCTAGCACAAACCGTGTTTGATTTAGAGTTCCAACTACATGTATCCATATAGGAGAAAACAGAGTGAAACCTATCCATGAAAACGGATACTGCAAAGGAACGGTTTAACCTAGAAGAATGAAATTTGGTGAGCCAAGTGGGATTGGTGTACTGATCATTAAATGGAAGTATCATCAAGATTCGGTGAAAAAATGTTTGCTGAGATTTCAGGAAACTCGCAGTTTTTTGGAAGCTTGGCAACCCCTTTCAAGGAAAGTGATTCTGGTCAGTCTCTGCTTGGGGCTACTTCAATAGCACACAAACCATAGCGATAGAACTTGGAACTACATTATTGTGCCAAGTTTCAAAGAGCTAGCACAAACCGTGTTTGATTTAGCGTTCCAACTACATGTATCCATATAGGAGAAAACAGAGAGAAACCTAAACATGAAAACGGTTACTGCAAAGGAACGGTTCAACCTAAAAGAACAAAATTGAGTGAGCCAAGTGGGATTCGTGTACTGATAACTACCTGCAAGTATCTTCAAGATTGGGTGAAAAAATATTTGCTGAGATTTCAGGAAACTCGCAGTTTTTTGGAAGCTTGGCAACCCCTTTCAATGAAAGTGATTCTGGGCAGTCTCTGCTTGGGGCTACTTCAATAGCACACAAACCATAGTGATAGAACTTGGAACTGCATTATTGTGCCAAGTTTCAAAGAGCTAGCACAAACCGTGTTTGATTTAGAGTTCCAACTACATGTATCCATATAGGAGAAAACAGAGTGAAACCTAAACATGAAAACGGATACTGCAAAGGAACGGTTTAACCTAGAAGAATGAAATTTGGTGAGCCAAGTGGGATTGGTGTACTGATCATTAAATGGAAGTATCATCAAGATTGGGTGAAAAAATGTTTGCTGAGATTTCAGGAAACTCGCAGTTTTTTGGAAGCTTGGCAACCCCTTTCAAGGAAAGTGATTCTGGTCAGTCTCTTCTTGGGGCTACTTCAATAGCACACAAACCATAGCGATAGAACTTGGAACTACATTATTGTGCCAAGTTTCAAAGAGCTAGCACAAACCGTGTTTGATTTAGAGTTCCAACTACATGTATCCATATAGGAGAAAACAGAGAGAAACCTAAACATGAAAACGGTTACTGCAAAGGAACGGTTTAACCTAGAAGAACGAAATTTGGTGAGCCAAGTGGGATTCGTGTACTGATAACTACCTGCAAGGATCATCAAGATTGGGTGAAAAAATGTTTGCTGAGATTTCAGGAAACTCGTAGTTTTTTGGAAGCTTGGCAACCCCTTTCAAGGAAAGTGATTCTCGTCAGTCTCTGCTTGGGGCTACTTCAATGGCACACAAACCATAGCGATAGTACTTGGAACTACATTATTGTGCCAAGTTTCAAAGAGCTAGCACAAACCGTGTTTTATTGAGAGTTCCAACTACATGTATCCATATAGGAGAAAACAGAGTGAAACCTAAACATGAAAACCGTTTCTGCAAAGGAACGGTTCAACCTAAAAGAACGAAATTGAGTGAGCCAAGTGGGATTCGTGTACTGATAACTACCTGCAAGTATCATCAAGACTGGGTGAAAAAATGTTTGCTGACATTTCAGGAAACTCGCAGTTTTTTGGAAGCTTGGCAACCCCTTTCAATGAAAGTGATTCTGGTCAGTCTCTGCTTGGGACTACTTCAATAGCACACAAACCATAGCGATAGAACTTGGAACTACATTATTGTGCCAAGTTTCAAAGAGCTAGCACAAACCGTGTTTGATTTAGAGTTCCAACTACATGTATCCATATAGAAGAAAACAGAGTGAAACCTAAACATGAAAACGGTTACTGCAAAGGAACGGTTTAACCTAGAAGAACGAAATTTGGTGAGCCAAGTGGGATTCGTGTACTGATAACTACCTGCAAAGATCATCAAGATTGGGTGAAAAAATGTTTGCTGAGATTTCAGGAAACTCGTAGTTTTTTGGAAGCTTGGCAACCCCTTTCAATGAAAGTGATTCTGGTCAGTCTCTACTTGGGGCTACTTCAATGGCACACAAACCATAGCGATAGAACTTGGAACTACATTATTGTGCCAAGTTTCAAAGAGCTAGCACAAACCGTGTTTGATTTAGAGTTCCAACTACATGTATCCATATAGGAGAAAACAGAGTGAAACCTAAACATGAAAACGGTTACTGCAAAGGAACGGTTTAACCTAGAAGAACGAAATTTGGTGAGCCAAGTGGGATTGGTGTACTGATAACTACCTGCAAGGATCATCAAGATTGGGTGAAAAAATGTTTGCTGAGATTTCAGGAAACTCGCAGTTTTTTGGAAGCTTGGCAACCCCTTTCAATGAATGTGATTCTCGTCAGTTTCTGCTTGGGGCAACTTCAGTAGGACACAAACCATAGCGATAGAACTTGGAACTACATTATTGTGCCAAGTTTCAAAGAGCTAGCACAAACCGTGTTTGATTTAGAATTCCAACTACATGTATCCATATAGGAGAAAACAGAGTGAAACCTAAACATGAAAACGGTTTCTGCAAAGGAAAGGTTTAACCTAGAAGAACTAAATTTGGTGAGCCAAGTGGGATTCGTGTACTGATAACTACCTGCAAGTATCATCAAGATTGGGTGAAAAAATGTTTGCTGACATTTCAGGAAACTCGTAGTTTTTTGGAAGCTTGGCAAGCCCATTCAATGAAAGTGATTCTCGTCAGTCTCTGCTTAGGGATACTTCAATAGCACACAAACCATCGCGATAGAACTTGGAACTATATTATTGTGCCAAGTTTCAAAGAGCTAGCACAAACCGTGTTTGATTTAGAGTTCCAACTACATGTATCCATTTAGGAGAAAACAGAGTGAAACCTATACATGAAAACGGATACTGCAAAGGAACGGTTTAACCTAGAAGAATGAAATTTGGTGAGCCAAGTGGGATTGGTGTACTGATCATTAAATGGAAGTATCATCAAGATTCGGTGAAAAAATGTTTGCTGAGATTTCAGGAAACTCGCAGTTTTTTGGAAGCTTGGCAACCCCTTTCAAGGAAAGTGATTCTGGTCAGTCTCTGCTTGGGGCTACTTCAATAGCACAGAAACCATAGCGATAGAACTTGGAACTACATTATTGTGCCAAGTTTCAAAGAGCTAACACAAACCGTGTTTGATTTAGCGTTCCAACTACATGTATCCATATAGGAGAAAACAGAGAGAAACCTAAACATGAAAACGGTTACTGCAAAGGAACGGTTCAACCTAAAAGAACAAAATTGAGTGAGCCAAGTGGGATTCGTGTACTGATAACTACCTGCAAGTATCTTCAAGATTGGGTGAAAAAATATTTGCTGAGATTTCAGGAAACTCGCAGTTTTTTGGAAGCTTGGCAACCCCTTTCAATGAAAGTGATTCTGGGCAGTCTCTGCTTGGGGCTACTTCAATAGCACACAAACCATAGTGATAGAACTTGGAACTACATTATTGTGCCAAGTTTCAAAGAGCTAGCACAAACCGTGTTTGATTTAGAGTTCCAACTACATGTATCCATATAGGAGAAAACAGAGTGAAACCTAAACATCAAAACGGATACTGCAAAGGAACGGTTTAACCTAGAAGAATGAAATTTGGTGAGCCAAGTGGGATTGGTGTACTGATCATTAAATGGAAGTATCATCAAGATTGGGTGAAAAAATATTTGCTGAGATTTCAGGAAACTCGCAGTTTTTTGGAAGCTTGGCAACCCCTTTCAAGGAAAGTGATTCTGGTCAGTCTCTGCTTGGGGCTACTTCAATAGCACACAAACCATAGCGATAGAACTTGGAACTACATTATTGTGCCAAGTTTCAAAGAGCTAGCACAAACCGTGTTTGATTTAGAGTTCCAACTACATGTATCCATATAGGAGAAAACAGAGAGAAACCTAAACATGAAAACGGTTACTGCAAAGGAACGGTTTAACCTAGAAGAACGAAATTTGGTGAGCCAAGTGGGATTCGTGTACTGATAACTACCTGCAAGGATCATCAAGATTGGGTGAAAAAATGTTTGCTGAGATTTCAGGAAACTCGTAGTTTTTTGGAAGCTTGGCAACCCCTTTCAAGGAAAGTGATTCTCGTCAGTCTCTGCTTGGGGCTACTTCAATGGCACACAAACCATAGCGATAGTACTTGGAACTACATTATTGTGCCAAGTTTCAAAGAGCTAGCACAAACCGTGTTTGATTGAGAGTTCCAACTACATGTATCCATATAGGAGAAAACAGAGTGAAACCTAAACATGAAAACCGTTTCTGCAAAGGAACGGTTCAACCTAAAAGAACGAAATTGAGTGAGCCAAGTGGGATTCGTGTACTGATAACTACCTGCAAGTATCATCAAGACTGGGTGAAAAAATGTTTGCTGACATTTCAGGAAACTCGCAGTTTTTTGGAAGCTTGGCAACCCCTTTCAATGAAAGTGATTCTGGTCAGTCTCTGCTTGGGACTACTTCAATAGCACACAAACCATAGCGATAGAACTTGGAACTACATTATTGTGCCAAGTTTCAAAGAGCTAGCACAAACCGTGTTTGATTTAGAGTTCCAACTACATGTATCCATATAGAAGAAAACAGAGTGAAACCTAAACATGAAAACGGTAACTGCAAAGGAACGGTTTAACCTAGAAGAACGAAATTTGGTGAGCCAAGTGGGATTCGTGTACTGATAACTACCTGCAAAGATCATCAAGATTGGGTGAAAAAATGTTTGCTGAGATTTCAGGAAACTCGTAGTTTTTTGGAAGCTTGGCAACCCCTTTCAATGAAAGTGATTCTGGTCAGTCTCTACTTGGGGCTACTTCAATGGCACACAAACCATAGCGATAGAACTTGGAACTACATTATTGTGCCAAGTTTCAAAGAGCTAGCACAAACCGTGTTTGATTTAGAGTTCCAACTACATGTATCCATATAGGAGAAAACAGAGTGAAACCTAAACATGAAAACGGTTACTGCAAAGGAACGGTTTAACCTAGAAGAACGAAATTTGGTGAGCCAAGTGGGATTGGTGTACTGATAACTACCTGCAAGGATCATCAAGATTGGGTGAAAAAATGTTTGGTGAGATTTCAGGAAACTCGCAGTTTTTTGGAAGCTTGGCAACCCCTTTCAATGAATGTGATTCTCGTCAGTTTCTGCTTGGGGCAACTTCAGTAGGACACAAACCATAGCGATAGAACTTGGAACTACATTATTGTGCCAAGTTTCAAAGAGCTAGCACAAACCGTGTTTGATTTAGAATTCCAACTACATGTATCCATATAGGAGAAAACAGAGTGAAACCTAAACATGAAAACGGTTTCTGCAAAGGAAAGGTTTAACCTAGAAGAACTAAATTTGGTGAGCCAAGTGGGATTCGTGTACTGATAACTACCTGCAAGTATCATCAAGATTGGGTGAAAAAATGTTTGCTGACATTTCAGGAAACTCGTAGTTTTTTGGAAGCTTGGCAAGCCCTTTCAATGAAAGTGATTCTCGTCAGTCTCTGCTTAGGGATACTTCAATAGCACACAAACCATCGCGATAGAACTTGGAACTATATTATTGTGCCAAGTTTCAAAGAGCTAGCACAAACCGTGTTTGATTTAGAGTTCCAACTACATGTATCCATATAGGAGAAAACAGAGTGAAACCTATCCATGAAAACGGATACTGCAAAGGAACGGTTTAACCTAGAAGAATGAAATTTGGTGAGCCAAGTGGGATTGGTGTACTGATCATTAAATGGAAGTATCATCAAGATTCGGTGAAAAAATGTTTGCTGAGATTTCAGGAAACTCGCAGTTTTTTGGAAGCTTGGCAACCCCTTTCAAGGAAAGTGATTCTGGTCAGTCTCTGCTTGGGGCTACTTCAATAGCACACAAACCATAGCGATAGAACTTGGAACTACAATATTGTGCCAAGTTTCAAAGAGCTAGCACAAACCGTGTTTGATTTAGAGTTCCAACTACATGTATCCATATAGGAGAAAACAGAGAGAAACCTAAAGATGAAAACGGTTACTGCAAAGGAACGGTTCAACCTAAAAGAACAAAATTGAGTGAGCCAAGTGGGATTCGTGTACTGATAACTACCTGCAAGTATCTTCAAGATTGGGTGAAAAAATATTTGCTGAGATTTCAGGAAACCCGCAGATTTTTGGAAGCTTGGCAACCCCTTTCAATGAAAGTGATTCTGGTCAGTCTCTGCTTGGGGCTACTTCAATAGCACACAAACCATAGTGATAGAACTTGGAACTACATTATTGTGCCAAGTTTCAAAGAGCTAGCACAAACCGTGTTTGATTTAGAGTTCCAACTACATGTATCCATATAGGAGAAAACAGAGTGAAACCTAAACATGAAAACGGATACTGCAAAGGAACGGTTTAACCTAGAAGAATGAAATTTGGTGAGCCAAGTGGGATTGGTGTACTGATCATTAAATGGAAGTATCATCAAGATTCGGTGAAAAAATGTTTGCTGAGATTTCAGGAAACTCGCAGTTTTTTGGAAGCTTGGCAACCCCTTTCAAGGAAAGTGATTCTGGTCAGTCTCTGCATGGGGCTACTTCAATAGCACACAAACCATAGCGATAGAACTTGGAACTACATTATTGTGCCAAGTTTCAAAGAGCTAGCACAAACCGTGTTTGATTTAGAGTTCCAACTACATGTATCCATATAGGAGAAAACAGAGAGAAACCTAAACATGAAAACGGTTACTGCAAAGGAACGGTTTAACCTAGAAGAACGAAATTTGGTGAGCCAAGTGGGATTCGTGTACTGATAACTACCTGCAAGGATCATCAAGATTGGGTGAAAAAATGTTTGCTGAGATTTCAGGAAACTCGTAGTTTTTTGGAAGCTTGGCAACCCCTTTCAATGTAAGTGATTCTGGTCAGTCTCTACTTGGGGCTACTTCAATGGCACACAAACCATAGCGATAGAACTTGGAACTACATTATTGTGCCAAGTTTCAAAGAGCTAGCACAAACCGTGTTTGATTTAGAGTTCGAACTACATGTATCCATATAGGAGAAAACAGAGTGAAACCTAAACATGAAAACGGTAACTGCAAAGGAACGGTTTAACCTAGAAGAACGAAATTTGGTGAGCCAAGTGGGATTGGTGTACTGATAACTACCTGCAAGGATCATCAAGATTGGGTGAAAAAATGTTTGCTGAGATTTCAGGAAACTCGCAGTTTTTTGGAAGCTTGGCAACCCCTTTCAATGAATGTGATTCTCGTCAGTTTCTGCTTGGGGCAACGTCAGTAGGACACAAACCATAGCGATACAACTTGGAACTACATTATTGTGCCAAGTTTCAAAGAGCTAGCACAAACCGTGTTTGATTTAGAATTCCAACTACATGTATCCATATAGGAGAAAACAGAGTGAAACCTAAACATGAAAACGGTTTCTGCAAAGGAAAGGTTTAACCTAGAAGAACTAAATTTGGTGAGCCAAGTGGGATTCGTGTACTCATAACTACCTGCAAGTATCATCAAGATTGGGTGAAAAAATGTTTGCTGACATTTCAGGAAACTCGTAGTTTTTTGGAAGCTTGGCAACCCCTTTCAAGGAAAGTGATTCTGGTCAGTCTCTGCTTGGGGCTACTTCAATAGCACACAAAACATAGTGATAGAACTTGGAACTACATTATTGTGCCAAGTTTCAAAGAGCTAGCACAAACCGTGTTTGATTTAGAGTTCCAACTACATGTATCCTTATAGGAGAAAACAGAGTGAAACCTAAACATGAAAACGGATACTGCAAAGGAACGGTTTAACCTAGAAGAATGAAATTTGGTGAGCCAAGTGGGATTGGTGTACTGATCATTAAATGGAAGAATCATCAAGATTCGGTGAAAAAATGTTTGCTGAGATTTCAGGAAACTCGCAGTTTTTTGGAAGCTTGGCAACCCCTTTCAAGGAAAGTGAATCTGGTCAGTCTCTGCTTGGGGCTACTTCAATGGCACACAAACCATAACAATAGAACTTGGAACTACATTATTGTGCCAAGTTTCAAAGAGCTAGCACAAACCGTGTTTGATTTAGAGTTCCAACTACATGTATCCATATAGGAGAAAACAGAGTGAAACCTAAACATGAAAACGGTTTCTGCAAAGGAAAGGTTTAACCTAGAAGAACGAAATTTGGTGAGCCAAGTGGGATTCGTGTACTGATAACTACCTGCAAGTATCATCAAGATTGGGTGAAAAAATGTTTGCTGACATTTCAGGAAACTCGTAGTTTTTTGGAAGCTTGGCAAGCCCTTTCAATGAAAGTGATTCTCGTCAGTCTCTGCTTAGGGATACTTCAATAGCACACAAACCATCGCGATAGAACTTGGAACTACATTATTGTGCCAAGTTTCAAAGAGCTAGCACAAACCGTGTTTGATTTAGAGTTCCAACTACATGTATCCATATAGGAGAAAACAGAGTGAAACCTATACATGAAAACGGATACTGCAAAGGAACGGTTTAACCTAGAAGAACGAAATTTGGTGAGCCAAGTGGGATTGGTGTACTGATCATTAAATGGAAGTATCATCAAGATTCGGTGAAAAAATGTTTGCTGAGATTTCAGGAAACTCGCAGTTTTTTGGAAGCTTGGCAACCCTTTCAAGGAAAGTGATTCTGGTCAGTCTCTGCTTGGGGCTACTTCAATAGCACACAAACCATAGCGATAGAACTTGGAACTACATTATTGTGCCAAGTTTCAAAGAGGTAGCACAAACCGTGTTTGATTTAGAGTTCCAACTACATGTATCCATATAGGAGAAAACAGAGAGAAACCTAAACATGAAAACGGTTACTGCAAAGGAACGGTTTAACCTAGAAGAACGAAATTTGGTGAGCCAAGTGGGACTCGTGTACTGATAACTACCTGCAAGGATCATCAAGATTGGGTGAAAAAATGTTTGCTGAGATTTCAGGAAACTCGTAGTTTTTTGGAAGCTTGGCAACCCCTTTCAAGGAAAGTGATTCTCGTCAGTCTCTGCTTGGGGCTACTTCAATGGCACATAAACCATAGCGATAGTACTTGGAACTACATTATTGTGCCAAGTTTCAAAGAGCTAGCACAAACCGTGTTTGATTTAGAGTTCCAACTACATGTATCCATATAGGAGAAAACAGAGTGAAACCTAAACATGAAAACCGTTTCTGCAAAGGAACGGTTCACCCTAAAAGAACGAAATTGAGTGAGCCAAGTGGGATTCGTGTACTGATAACTACCTGCAAGTATCATCAAGATTGGGTGAAAAAATGTTTGCTGACATTTCAGGAAACTCGCAGTTTTTTGGAAGCTTGGCAACCCCTTTCAATGAAAGTGATTCTGGTCAGTCTCTGCTTGGGGCTACTTCAATAGCACACAAACCATAGCGATAGAACTTGGAACTACATTATTGTGCCAAGTCAAAGAGCTAGCACAAACCGTGTTTGATTTAGAGTTCCAACTACATGTATCCATATAGAAGAAAACAGAGTGAAACCTAAACATGAAAACGGTAACTGCAAAGGAACGGTTTAACCTAGAAGAACGAAATTTGGTGAGCCAAGTGGGAATTGTGTACTGATAACTACCTGCAAGGATCATCAACATTGGGTGAAAAAATGTTTGCTGAGATTTCAGGAAACTCGTAGTTTTTTGGAAGCTTGGCAACCCCTTTCAATGAAAGTGATTCTGGTCAGTCTCTGCTTGGGGCTACTTCAATGGCACACAAACCATAGCGATAGAACTTGGAACTACATTATTGTGCCAAGTTTCAAAGAGCTAGCACAAACCGTGTTTGATTTAGAGTTCCAACTACATGTATCCATATAGGAGAAAACAGAGTGAAACCTAAACATGAAAACGGATACTGCAAAGGAACGGTTTAACCTAGAAGAATGAAATTTGGTGAGCCAAGTGGGATTGGTGTACTGATCATTAAATGGAAGTATCATCAAGATTCGGTGAAAAAATGTTTGCTGAGATTTCAGGAAACTCGCAGTTTTTGGAAGCTTGGCAACCCCTTTCAAGGAAAGTGATTCTGGTCAGTCTCTGCTTGGGGCTACTTCAATAGCACACAAACCATAGCGATAGAACTTGGAAGTACATTATTGTGCCAAGTTTCAAAGAGCTAGCACAAACCGTGTTTGATTTAGAGTTCCAACTACATGTATCCATATAGGAGAAAACAGAGAGAAACCTAAACATGAAAACGGTTACTGCAAAGGAACGGTTTAACCTAGAAGAACGAAATTTGGTGAGCCAAGTGGGATTCGTGTACTGATAACTACCTGCAAGGATCATCAAGATTGGGTGAAAAAATGTTTGCTGAGATTTCAGGAAACTCGTAGTTTTTTGGAAGCTTGGCAACCCCTTTCAAGGAAAGTGATTCTCGTCAGTCTCTGCTTGGGGCTACTTCAATGGCACACAAACCATAGCGATAGTACTTGGAACTACATTATTGTGCCAAGTTTCAAAGAGCTAGCACAAAACCGTGTTTGATTGAGAGTTCCAACTACATGTATCCATATAGGAGAAAACAGAGTGAAACCTAAACATGAAAACCGTTTCTGCAAAGGAACGGTTCAACCTAAAAGAACGAAATTGAGTGAGCCAAGTGGGATTCGTGTACTGATAACTACCTGCAAGTATCATCAAGATTGGGTGAAAAAATGTTTGCTGACATTTCAGGAAACTCGCAGTTTTTTGGAAGCTTGGCAACCCCTTTCAATGAAAGTGATTCTGGTCAGTCTCTGCTTGGGACTACTTCAATAGCACACAAACCATAGCGATAGAACTTGGAACTACATTATTGTGCCAAGTTTCAAAGAGCTAGCACAAACCGTGTTTGATTTAGAGTTCCAACTACATGTATCCATATAGAAGAAAACAGAGTGAAACCTAAACATGAAAACGGTAACTGCAAAGGAACGGTTTAACCTAGAAGAACGAAATTTGGTGAGCCAAGTGGGATTCGTGTACTGATAACTACCTGCAAGGATCATCAAGATTGGGTGAAAAAATGTTTGCTGAGATTTCAGGAAACTCGTAGTTTTTTGGAAGCTTGGCAACCCCTTTCAATGAAAGTGATTCTGGTCAGTCTCTACTTGGGGCTACTTCAATGGCACACAAACCATAGCGATAGAACTTGGAACTAAATTATTGTGCCAAGTTTCAAAGAGCTAACACAAACCGTGTTTGATTTAGAGTTCCAACTACATGTATCCATATAGGAGAAAACAGAGTGAAAACCTAAACATGAAAACGATTACTGCAAAGGAACGGTTTAACCTAGAAGAACGAAATTTGGTGAGCCAAGTGGGATTGGTGTACTGATAACTACCTGCAAGGATCATCAAGATTGGGTGAAAAAATGTTTGCTGACATTTCAGGAAACTCGTAGTTTTTTGGAAGCTTGGCAAGCCCTTTCAATGAAAGTGATTCTCGTCAGTCTCTGCTTAGGGATACTTCAATAGCACACAAACCATCGCGATAGAACTTGGAACTACATTATTGTGCCAAGTTTCAAAGAGCTAGCACAAACCGTGTTTGATTTAGAGTTCCAACTACATGTATCCATATAGGAGAAAACAGAGTGAAACCTATACATGAAAACGGATACTGCAAAGGAACGGTTTAACCTAGAAGAACGAAATTTGGTGAGCCAAGTGGGATTGGTGTACTGATCATTAAATGGAAGTATCATCAAGATTCGGTGAAAAATTGTTTGCTGAGATTTCAGGAAACTCGCAGTTTTTTGGAAGCTTGGCAACCCCTTTCAAGGAAAGTGATTCTGGTCAGTCTCTGCTTGGGGCTACTTCAATAGCACACAAACCATAGCGATAGAACTTGGAACTACATTATTGTGCCAAGTTTCAAAGAGGTAGCACAAACCGTGTTTGATTTAGAGTTCCAACTACATGTATCCATATAGGAGAAAACAGAGAGAAACCTAAACATGAAAACGGTTACTGCAAAGGAACGGTTTAACCTAGAAGAACGAAATTTGGTGAGCCAAGTGGGACTCGTGTACTGATAACTACCTGCAAGGATCATCAAGATTGGGTGAAAAAATGTTTGCTGAGATTTCAGGAAACTCGTAGTTTTTTGGAAGCTTGGCAACCCCTTTCAAGGAAAGTGATTCTCGTCAGTCTCTGCTTGGGGCTACTTCAATGGCACATAAACCATAGCGATAGTACTTGGAACTACATTATTGTGCCAAGTTTCAAAGAGCTAGCACAAACCGTGTTTGATTTAGAGTTCCAACTACATGTATCCATATAGGAGAAAACAGAGTGAAACCTAAACATGAAAACCGTTTCTGCAAAGGAACGGTTCACCCTAAAAGAACGAAATTGAGTGAGCCAAGTGGGATTCGTGTACTGATAACTACCTGCAGGTATCATCAAGATTGGGTGAAAAAATGTTTGCTGACATTTCAGGAAACTCGCAGTTTTTTGGAAGCTTGGCAACCCCTTTCAATGAAAGTGATTCTGGTCAGTCTCTGCTTGGGGCTACTTCAATAGCACACAAACCATAGCGATAGAACTTGGAACTACATTATTGTGCCAAGTCAAAGAGCTAGCACAAACCGTGTTTGATTTAGAGTTCCAACTACATGTATCCATATAGAAGAAAACAGAGTGAAACCTATACATGAAAACGGTAACTGCAAAGGAACGGTTTAACCTAGAAGAACGAAATTTGGTGAGCCAAGTGGGAATTGTGTACTGATAACTACCTGCAAGGATCATCAACATTGGGTGAAAAAATGTTTGCTGAGATTTCAGGAAACTCGTAGTTTTTTGGAAGCTTGGCAACCCCTTTCAATGAAAGTGATTCTGGTCAGTCTCTGCTTGGGGCTACTTCAATGGCACACAAACCATAGCGATAGAACTTGGAACTACATTATTGTGCCAAGTTTCAAAGAGCTAGCACAAACCGTGTTTGATTTAGAGTTCCAACTACATGTATCCATATAGGAGAAAACAGAGTGAAACCTAAACATGAAAACGGATACTGCAAAGGAACGGTTTAACCTAGAAGAATGAAATTTGGTGAGCCAAGTGGGATTGGTGTACTGATCATTAAATGGAAGTATCATCAAGATTCGGTGAAAAAATGTTTGCTGAGATTTCAGGAAACTCGCAGTTTTTTGGAAGCTTGGCAACCCCTTTCAAGGAAAGTGATTCTGGTCAGTCTCTGCTTGGGGCTACTTCAATAGCACACAAACCATAGCGATAGAACTTGGAACTACATTATTGTGCCAAGTTTCAAAGAGCTAGCACAAACCGTGTTTGATTTAGAGTTCCAACTACATGTATCCATATAGGAGAAAACAGAGAGAAACCTAAACATGAAAACGGTTACTGCAAAGGAACGGTTTAACCTAGAAGAACGAAATTTGGTGAGCCAAGTGGGATTCGTGTACTGATAACTACCTGCAAGGATCATCAAGATTGGGTGAAAAAATGTTTGCTGAGATTTCAGGAAACTCGTAGTTTTTGGAAGCTTGGCAACCCCTTTCAAGGAAAGTGATTCTCGTCAGTCTCTGCTTGGGGCTACTTCAATGGCACACAAACCATAGCGATAGTACTTGGAACTACATTATTGTGCCAAGTTTCAAAGAGCTAGCACAAACCGTGTTTGATTGAGAGTTCCAACTACATGTATCCATATAGGAGAAAACAGAGTGGAACCTAAACATGAAAACCGTTTCTGCAAAGGAACGGTTCAACCTAAAAGAACGAAATTGAGTGAGCCAAGTGGGATTCGTGTACTGATAACTACCTGCAAGTATCATCAAGATTGGGTGAAAAAATGTTTGCTGACATTTCAGGAAACTCGCAGTTTTTTGGAAGCTTGGCAACCCCTTTCAATGAAAGTGATTCTGGTCAGTCTCTGCTTGGGGCTACTTCAATAGCACACAAACCATAGCGATAGAACTTGGAACTACATTATTGTGCCAAGTCAAAGAGCTAGCACAAACCGTGTTTGATTTAGAGTTCCAACTACATGTATCCATATAGAAGAAAACAGAGTGAAACCTATACATGAAAACGGTAACTGCAAAGGAACGGTTTAACCTAGAAGAACGAAATTTGGTGAGCCAAGTGGGAATTGTGTACTGATAACTACCTGCAAGGATCATCAACATTGGGTGAAAAAATGTTTGCTGAGATTTCAGGAAACTCGTAGTTTTTTGGAAGCTTGGCAACCCCTTTCAATGAAAGTGATTCTGGTCAGTCTCTGCTTGGGGCTACTTCAATGGCACACAAACCATAGCGATAGAACTTGGAACTACATTATTGTGCCAAGTTTCAAAGAGCTAGCACAAACCGTGTTTGATTTAGAGTTCCAACTACATGTATCCATATAGGAGAAAACAGAGTGAAAACCTAAACATGAAAACGGATACTGCAAAGGAACGTTTAACCTAGAAGAATGAAATTTGGTGAGCCAAGTGGGATTGGTGTACTGATCATTAAATGGAAGTATCATCAAGATTCGGTGAAAAAATGTTTGCTGAGATTTCAGGAAACTCGCAGTTTTTTGGAAGCTTGGCAACCCCTTTCAAGGAAAGTGATTCTGGTCAGTCTCTGCTTGGGGCTACTTCAATAGCACACAAACCATAGCGATAGAACTTGGAACTACATTATTGTGCCAAGTTTCAAAGAGCTAGCACAAACCGTGTTTGATTTAGAGTTCCAACTACATGTATCCATATAGGAGAAAACAGAGAGAAACCTAAACATGAAAACGGTTACTGCAAAGGAACGGTTTAACCTAGAAGAACGAAATTTGGTGAGCCAAGTGGGATTCGTGTACTGATAACTACCTGCAAGGATCATCAAGATTGGGTGAAAAAATGTTTGCTGAGATTTCAGGAAACTCGTAGTTTTTTGGAAGCTTGGCAACCCCTTTCAAGGAAAGTGATTCTCGTCAGTCTCTGCTTGGGGCTACTTCAATGGCACACAAACCATAGCGATAGTACTTGGAACTACATTATTGTGCCAAGTTTCAAAGAGCTAGCACAAACCGTGTTTGATTGAGAGTTCCAACTACATGTATCCATATAGGAGAAAACAGAGTGGAACCTAAACATGAAAACCGTTTCTGCAAAGGAACGGTTCAACCTAAAAGAACGAAATTGAGTGAGCCAAGTGGGATTCGTGTACTGATAACTACCTGCAAGTATCATCAAGATTGGGTGAAAAAATGTTTGCTGACATTTCAGGAAACTCGCAGTTTTTTGGAAGCTTGGCAACCCCTTTCAATGAAAGTGATTCTGGTCAGTCTCTGCTTGGGGCTACTTCAATAGCACACAAACCATAGCGATAGAACTTGGAACTACATTATTGTGCCAAGTCAAAGAGCTAGCACAAACCGTGTTTGATTTAGAGTTCCAACTACATGTATCCATATAGAAGAAAACAGAGTGAAACCTATACATGAAAACGGTAACTGCAAAGGAACGGTTTAACCTAGAAGAACGAAATTTGGTGAGCCAAGTGGGAATTGTGTACTGATAACTACCTGCAAGGATCATCAACATTGGGTGAAAAAATGTTTGCTGAGATTTCAGGAAACTCGTAGTTTTTTGGAAGCTTGGCAACCCCTTTCAATGAAAGTGATTCTGGTCAGTCTCTGCTTGGGGCTACTTCAATGGCACACAAACCATAGCGATAGAACTTGGAACTACATTATTGTGCCAAGTTTCAAAGAGCTAGCACAAACCGTGTTTGATTTAGAGTTCCAACTACATGTATCCATATAGGAGAAAACAGAGTGAAACCTAAACATGAAAACGGATACTGCAAAGGAACGGTTTAACCTAGAAGAATGAAATTTGGTGAGCCAAGTGGGATTGGTGTACTGATCATTAAATGGAAGTATCATCAAGATTCGGTGAAAAAATGTTTGCTGAGATTTCAGGAAACTCGCAGTTTTTTGGAAGCTTGGCAACCCCTTTCAAGGAAAGTGATTCTGGTCAGTCTCTGCTTGGGGCTACTTCAATAGCACACAAACCATAGCGATAGAACTTGGAACTACATTATTGTGCCAAGTTTCAAAGAGCTAGCACAAACCGTGTTTGATTTAGAGTTCCAACTACATGTATCCATATAGGAGAAAACAGAGAGAAACCTAAACATGAAAACGGTTACTGCAAAGGAACGGTTTAACCTAGAAGAACGAAATTTGGTGAGCCAAGTGGGATTCGTGTACTGATAACTACCTGCAAGGATCATCAAGATTGGGTGAAAAAATGTTTGCTGAGATTTCAGGAAACTCGTAGTTTTTTGGAAGCTTGGCAACCCCTTTCAAGGAAAGTGATTCTCGTCAGTCTCTGCTTGGGGCTACTTCAATGGCACACAAACCATAGCGATAGTACTTGGAACTACATTATTGTGCCAAGATTCAAAGAGCTAGCACAAACCGTGTTTGATTGAGAGTTCCAACTACATGTATCCATATAGGAGAAAACAGAGTGAAACCTAAACATGAAAACCGTTTCTGCAAAGGAACGGTTCAACCTAAAAGAACGAAATTGAGTGAGCCAAGTGGGATTCGTGTACTGATAACTACCTGCAAGTATCATCAAGATTGGGTGAAAAAATGTTTGCTGACATTTCAGGAAACTCGCAGTTTTTTGGAAGCTTGGCAACCCCTTTCAATGAAAGTGATTCTGGTCAGTCTCTGCTTGGGACTACTTCAATAGCACACAAACCATAGCGATAGAACTTGGAACTACATTATGTGCCAAGTTTCAAAGAGCTAGCACAAACCGTGTTTGATTTAGAGTTCCAACTACATGTATCCATATAGAAGAAAACAGAGTGAAACCTAAACATGAAAACGGTAACTGCAAAGGAACGGTTTTAACCTAGAAGAACGAAATTTGGTGAGCCAAGTGGGATTCGTGTACTGATAACTACCTGCAAGGATCATCAAGATTGGGTGAAAAAATGTTTGCTGAGATTTCAGGAAACTCGTAGTTTTTTGGAAGCTTGGCAACCCCTTTCAATGAAAGTGATTCTGGTCAGTCTCTACTTGGGGCTACTTCAATGGCACACAAACCATAGCGATAGAACTTGGAACTAAATTATTGTGCCAAGTTTCAAAGAGCTAACACAAACCGTGTTTGATTTAGAGTTCCAACTACATGTATCCATATAGGAGAAAACAGAGTGAAACCTAAACATGAAAACGATTACTGCAAAGGAACGGTTTAACCTAGAAGAACGAAATTTGGTGAGCCAAGTGGGATTGGTGTACTGATAACTACCTGCAAGGATCATCAAGATTGGGTGAAAAAATGTTTGCTGAGATTTCAGGAAACTCGCAGTTTTTTGGAAGCTTGGCAACCCCTTTCAATGAATGTGATTCTCGTCAGTTTCTGCTTGGGGCAACTTCAGTAGTACACAAACCATAGCGATAGAACTTGGAACTACATTATTGTGCCAAGTTTCAAAGAGCTAGCACAAACCGTGTTTGATTTAGAATTCCAACTACATGTATCCATATAGGAGAAAACAGAGTGAAACCTAAACATGAAAACGGATACTGCAAAGGAACGGTTTAACCTAGAAGAACGAAATTTGGTGAGCCAAGTGGGATTGGTGTACTGATCATTAAATGGAAGTATCATCAAGATTGGGTGAAAAAATGTTTGCTGAGATTTCAGGAAACTCGTAGTTTTTTGGAAGCTTGGCAACACCTTTCAAGGAAAGTGATTCTCGTCAGTCTAGGCTTGGGGTACTTCAATGGCACACAAAAAATAGCGATATAACTTGGAACTACATTATTGTGCCAAGTTTCAAAGAGCTAGCACAAACCGTGTTTGATTTAGAATTCCAACTACATGTATCCATATAGGAGAAAACAGAGTGAAACCTAAACATGAAAACGGTTTGTGCAAAGGAAGGGTATAACCTAAAAGAACGAAATTGAGTGAGCCAAGTGGAATTCGTGTACTGATAACTACCTGCAAGTTTCATCAAGATTGGGTAAGAAATGTTTGCTGACATTTCAGGATACTCACAGTTTTTTGGAAGCTTGGCAACCCCTTTCAAGGAAAGTGATTCTCCTCAGTCTCTGCTTGGGGCTACTTCAATAGCACACAAAACCATAGCGATAGAACTTGGAACTAAATTATTGTGCCAAGTTTCAAAGAGCTAGCACAAACCGTGTTTGATTTAGAGTTCCAACTACATGTATCCATATAGGAGAAAACAGAGTGAAACCTAAACATGAAAACGGTTACTGCAAAGGAACGGTTTAACCTAGAAGAACGAAATTTGGTGAGCCAAGTGGGATTGGTGTACTGATAACTACCTGCAAGGATCATGAAGATTGGGTGAAAAAATGTTTGCTGAGATTTCAGGAAACTCGCAGTTTTTTGGAAGCTTGGCAACCCCTTTCAATGAATGTGATTCTCGTCAGTTTCTGCTTGGGGCAACTTCAGTAGGACACAAACCATAGCGATAGAACTTGGAACTACATTATTGTGCCAAGTTTCAAAGAGCTAGCACAAACCGTGTTTGATTTAGAATTCCAACTACATGTATCCATATAGGAGAAAACAGAGTGAAACCTAAACATGAAAACGGTTTCTGCAATGGAAAGGTTTAACCTAGAAGAACTAAATTTGGTGAGCCAAGTGGGATTCGTGTACTGATAACTACCTGCAAGTATCATCAAGATTGGGTGAAAAAATGTTTGCTGACATTTCAGGAAACTCGTAGTTTTTTGGAAGCTTGGCAACCCCTTTCAAGGAAAGTGATTCTGGTCAGTCTCTGCTTGGGGCTACTTCAATAGCACACAAAACATAGTGATAGAACTTGGAACTACATTATTGTGCCAAGTTTCAAAGAGCTAGCACAAACCGTGTTTGATTTAGAGTTCCAACTACATGTATCCTTATAGGAGAAAACAGAGTGAAACCTAAACATTAAAACGGATACTGCAAAGGAACGGTTTAACCTAGAAGAATGAAATTTGGTGAGCCAAGTGGGATTGGTGTACTGATCATTAAATGGAAGAATCATCAAGATTCGGTGAAAAAATGTTTGCTGAGATTTCAGGAAACTCGTAGTTTTTTGGAAGCTTGGCAACCCCTTTCAATGAAAGTGATTCTGGTCAGTCTCTGCTTGGGGCTACTTCAATGGCACACAAACCATAGCGATAGAACTTGGAACTACATTATTGTGCCAAGTTTCAAAGAGCTAACACAAACCGTGTTTGATTTAGAGTTCCAACTACATGTATCCATATAGGAGAAAACATAGTGAAACCTAAACATGAAAACGGTTACTGCAAAGGAACGGTTTAACCTAGAAGAACGAAATTTGGTGAGCCAAGTGGGATTGGTGTACTGATAACAACCTGCAAGGATCATCAAGATTGGGTGAAAAAATGTTTGCTGAGATTTCAGGAAACTCGCAGTTTTTTGGAAGCTTGGCAACCCCTTTCAATGAATGTGATTCTCGTCAGTTTCTGCTTGGGGCTACTTCAGTAGGACACAAACCATAGCGATAGAACTTGGAACTACATTATTGTGCCAAGTTTCAAAGAGCTAGCACAAACCGTGTTTGATTTAGAATTCCAACTACATGTATCCATATAGGAGAAAACAGAGTGAAACCTATACATGAAAACGGTTTCTGCAAAGGAACGGTTTAACCTAGCAGAACGAAGTTTGGTGAGCCAAGTGGAATTCGTGTACTGATAACAACCTGCAGGGATCATCAATATTGGGTGAAAAAATGTTTGCTGAGATTTCAGGAAACTCGTAGTTTTTTGGAAGCTTGGCAACACCTTTCAAGGAAAGTGATTCTCGTCAGTCTAGGCTTGGGGTACTTCAATGGCACACAAAAAATAGCGATATAACTTGGAACTACATTATTGTGCCAAGTTTCAAAGAGCTAGCACAAACCGTGTTTGATTTAGAATTCCAACTAATGTATCCATATAGGAGAAAACAGAGTGAAACCTAAACATGAAAACGGTTTGTGCAAAGGAAGGGTATAACCTAAAAGAACGAAATTGAGTGAGCCAAGTGGAATTCGTGTACTGATAACTACCTGCAAGTATCATCAAGATTGGGTAAGAAATGTTTGCTGACATTTCAGGATACTCGCAGTTTTTTGGAAGCTTGGCAACCCCTTTCAAGGAAAGTGATTCTGGTCAGTCTCTGCTTGGGGCTACTTCAATAGCACACAAACCATAGCGATAAAACTTGGAACTACATTATTGTGCCAAGTTTCAAAGAGCTAGCACAAACCGTGTTTGATTTAGAGTTCCAACTACATGTATCCATATAGGAGAAAACAGAGAGAAACCTAAACATGAAAACGGTTACTGCAAAGGAACGGTTTAACCTAGAAGAACGAAATTTGGTGAGCCAAGTGGGATTGGTGTACTGATCATTAAATGGAAGTATCATCAAGATTCGGTGAAAAAATGTTTGCTGAGATTTCAGGAAACTCGCAGTTTTTTGGAAGCCTTGGCAACCCCTTTCAAGGAAAGTGATTCTGGTCAGTCTCTGCTTGGGGCTACTTCAATAGCACACAAAACATAGTGATAGAACTTGGAACTACATTATTGTGCCAAGTTTCAAAGAGCTAGCACAAACCGTGTTTGATTTAGAGTTCCAACTACATGTATCCTTATAGGAGAAAACAGAGTGAAACCTAAACATTAAAACGGATACTGCAAAGGAACGGTTTAACCTAGAAGAATGAAATTTGGTGAGCCAAGTGGGATTGGTGTACTGATCATTAAATGGAAGAATCATCAAGATTCGGTGAAAAAATGTTTGCTGAGATTTCAGGAAACTCGCAGTTTTTTGGAAGCTTGGCAACCCCTTTCAAGGAAAGTGATTCTCGTCAGTCTCTGCTTGGGGTACTTCAATGGCACACAAACCATAGCGATATAACTTGGAACTACATTATTGTGCCAAGTTTCAAAGAGCTAGCACAAACCGTGTTTGATTTAGAGTTCCAACTACATGTATCCATATAGGAGAAAACAGAGTGAAACCTAAACATGAAAACGGTTACTGCAAAGGAACGGTTTAACCTAGAAGAACGAAATTTGGTGAGCCAAGTGGGATTGGTGTACTGATCATTAAATGGAAGTATCATCAAGATTCGGTGAAAAAATGTTTGCTGAGATTTCAGGAAACTCGCAGTTTTTTGGAAGCTTGGCAACCCCTTTCAAGGAAAGTGATTCTGGTCAGTCTCTGCTTGGGGCTACTTCAATAGCACACAAACCATAGCGATAGAACTTGGAACTACATTATTGTGCCAAGTTTCAAAGAGCTAGCACAAACCGTGTTTGATTTAGAGTTCCAACTACATGTATCCATATAGGAGAAAACAGAGAGAAACCTAAACATGAAAACGGTTACTGCAAAGGAACGGTTTAACCTAGAAGAACGAAATTTGGTGAGCCAAGTGGGACTCGTGTACTGATAACTACCTGCAAGGATCATCAAGATTGGGTGAAAAAATGTTTGCTGAGATTTCAGGAAACTCGTAGTTTTTTGGAAGCTTGGCAACCCCTTTCAAGGAAAGTGATTCTCGTCAGTCTCTGCTTGGGGCTACTTCAATGGCACATAAACCATAGCGATAGTACTTGGAACTACATTATTGTGCCAAGTTTCAAAGAGCTAGCACAAACCGTGTTTGATTTAGAGTTCCAACTACATGTATCCATATAGGAGAAAACAGAGTGAAACCTAAACATGAAAACGGTTTCTGCAAAGGAACGGTTCACCCTAAAAGAACGAAATTGAGTGAGCCAAGTGGGATTCGTGTACTGATAACTACCTGCAAGTATCATCAAGATTGGGTGAAAAAATGTTTGCTGACATTTCAGGAAACTCGCAGTTTTTTGGAAGCTTGGCAACCCCTTTCAATGAAAGTGATTCTGGTCAGTCTCTGCTTGGGGCTACTTCAATAGCACACAAACCATAGCGATAGAACTTGGAACTACATTATTGTGCCAAGTCAAAGAGCTAGCACAAACCGTGTTTGATTTAGAGTTCCAACTACATGTATCCATATAGAAGAAAACAGAGTGAAACCTAAACATGAAAACGGTAACTGCAAAGGAACGGTTTAACCTAGAAGAACGAAATTTGGTGAGCCAAGTGGGAATTGTGTACTGATAACAACCTGCAGGGATCATCAATATTGGGTGAAAAAATGTTTGCTGAGATTTCAGGAAACTCGTAGTTTTTTGGAAGCTTGGCAACACCTTTCAAGGAAAGTGATTCTCGTCAGTCTAGGCTTGGGGTACTTCAATGGCACACAAAAAATAGCGATATAACTTGGAACTACATTATTGTGCCAAGTTTCAAAGAGCTAGCACAAACCGTGTTTGATTTAGAATTCCAACTACATGTATCCATATAGGAGAAAACAGAGTGAAACCTAAACATGAAAACGGTTTGTGCAAAGGAAGGGTATAACCTAGAAGAACGAAATTGAGTGAGCCAAGTGGAATTCGTGTACTGATAACTACCTGCAAGTATCATCAAGATTGGGTAAGAAATGTTTGCTGACATTTCAGGATACTCGCAGTTTTTTGGAAGCTTGGCAACCCCTTTCAAGGAAAGTGATTCTGGTCAGTCTCTGCTTGGGGCTACTTCAATAGCACACAAACCATAGCGATAAAACTTGGAACTACATTATTGTGCCAAGTTTCAAAGAGCTAGCACAAACCGTGTTTGATTTAGAGTTCCAACTACATGTATCCATATAGGAGAAAACAGAGAGAAACCTAAACATGAAAACGGTTACTGCAAAGGAACGGTTTAACCTAGAAGAACGAAATTTGGTGAGCCAAGTGGGATTGGTGTACTGATAACTACCTGCAAGGATCATGAAGATTGGGTGAAAAAATGTTTGCTGAGATTTCAGGAAACTCGTAGTTTTTTTGAAGCTTGGCAACCCCTTTCAAGGAAAGTGATTCTCGTCAGTCTCTGATTGGGGCTACTTCAATGGCACACAAACCATAGCGATAGAACATGGAACTACATTATTGTGCCAAGTTTCAAAGAGCTAGCACAAACCGTGTTTGATTTAGAATTCCAACTACATGTATCCATATAGAAGAAAACAGAGTGAAACCCAAACATGAAAACGGTTTCTGCAAAGGAACGGTTTCACCTAAAAGAACGAAATTTGGTGAGCCAAGTGGAATTCGTGTACTGATAACTACCTGCAAGTATCATCAAGATTGGGTGAAAAAATGTTTGCTGAGATTTCAGGAAACTCGTAGTTTTTTGGAAGCTTGGCAACCCCTTTCAATGAAAGTGATTCTGGTCAGTCTCTGCTTGTGGCTACTTCAATAGCACACAAACCATCGCGATAGAACTTGGAACTACATTATTGTGCCAAGTTTCAAAGAGCTAGCAGAAACCGTGTTTGATTTAGAGTTCCAACTACATGTATCCATATAGGAGAAAACAGAGTGAAACCTAAACATGAAAACGGTTACTGCAAAGGAACGGTTTAACCTAGAAGAACGAAATTTGGTGAGGCAAGTGGGATTGGTGTACTGATAACTACCTGCAAGGATCATCAAGATTGGGTGAAAAAATGTTTGCTGAGATTTCAGGAAACTCGTAGTTTTTTGGAAGATTGGCAACCCCTTTCAAGCAAAGTGATTCTCGTCAGTCTCTGCTTGGGGCTACTTCAATGGCACACAAACCATAGCGATAGAACTTGGAACTACATTATTGTGCCAAGTTTCAAAGAGCTAACACAAACCGTGTTTGATTTAGAGTTCCAACTACATGTATCCATATAGGAGAAAACATAGTGAAACCTAAACATGAAAACGGTTACTGCAAAGGAACGGTTTAACCTAGAAGAACGAAATTTGGTGAGCCAAGTGGGATTGGTGTACTGATAACAACCTGCAAGGATCATCAAGATTGGGTGAAAAAATGTTTGCTGAGATTTCAGGAAACTCGCAGTTTTTTGGAAGCTTGGCAACCCCTTTCAATGAATGTGATTCTCGTCAGTTTCTGCTTGGGGCTACTTCAGTAGGACACAAACCATAGCGATAGAACTTGGAACTACATTATTGTGCCAAGTTTCAAAGAGCTAGCACAAACCGTGTTTGATTTAGAATTCCAACTACATGTATCCATATAGGAGAAAACAGAGTGAAACCTATACATGAAAACGGTTTCTGCAAAGGAACGGTTTAACCTAGCAGAACGAAGTTTGGTGAGCCAAGTGGAATTCGTGTACTGATAACAACCTGCAGGGATCATCAATATTGGGTGAAAAAATGTTTGCTGAGATTTCAGGAAACTCGTAGTTTTTTGGAAGCTTGGCAACACCTTTCAAGGAAAGTGATTCTCGTCAGTCTAGGCTTGGGGTACTTCAATGGCACACAAAAAATAGCGATATAACTTGGAACTACATTATTGTGCCAAGTTTCAAAGAGCTAGCACAAACCGTGTTTGATTTAGAATTCCAACTACATGTATCCATATAGGAGAAAACAGAGTGAAACCTAAACATGAAAACGGTTTGTGCAAAGGAAGGGTATAACCTAAAAGAACGAAATTGAGTGAGCCAAGTGGAATTCGTGTACTGATAACTACCTGCAAGTATCATCAAGATTGGGTAAGAAATGTTTGCTGACATTTCAGGATACTCGCAGTTTTTTGGAAGCTTGGCAACCCCTTTCAAGGAAAGTGATTCTGGTCAGTCTCTGCTTGGGGCTACTTCAAGAGCACACAAACCATAGCGATAGAACTTGGAACTACATTATTGTGCCAAGTTTCAAAGAGCTAGCACAAACCGTGTTTGATTTAGAGTTCCAACTACATGTATCCATATAGGAGAAAACAGAGAGAAACCTAAACATGAAAACGGTTACTGCAAAGGAACGGTTTAACCTAGAAGAACGAAATTTGGTGAGCCAAGTGGGATTGGTGTACTGATAACTACCTGCAAGGATCATGAAGATTGGGTGAAAAAATGTTTGCTGAGATTTCAGGAAACTCGTAGTTTTTTTTGAAGCTTGGCAACCCCTTTCAAGGAAAGTGATTCTCGTCAGTCTCTGATTGGGGCTACTTCAATGGCACACAAACCATAGCGATAGAACATGGAACTACATTATTGTGCCAAGTTTCAAAGAGCTAGCACAAACCGTGTTTGATTTAGAATTCCAACTACATGTATCCATATAGAAGAAAACAGAGTGAAACCCAAACATGAAAACGGTTTCTGCAAAGGAACGGTTTCACCTAAAAGAACGAAATTTGGTGAGCCAAGTGGAATTCGTGTACTGATAACTACCTGCAAGTATCATCAAGATTGGGTGAAAAAATGTTTGCTGAGATTTCAGGAAACTCGTAGTTTTTTGGAAGCTTGGCAACCCCTTTCAATGAAAGTGATTCTGGTCAGTCTCTGCTTGTGGCTACTTCAATAGCACACAAACCATCGTGAGAGAACTTGGAACTACATTATTGTGCCAAGTTTCAAAGAGCTAGCAGAAACCGTGTTTGATTTAGAGTTCCAACTACATGTATCCATATAGGAGAAAACAGAGTGAAACCTAAACATGAAAACGGTTACTGCAAAGGAACGGTTTAACCTAGAAGAACGAAATTTGGTGAGCCAAGTGGGATTGGTGTACTGATAACTACCTGCAAGGATCATCAAGATTGGGTGAAAAAATGTTTGCTGAGATTTCAGGAAACTCGTAGTTTTTTGGAAGATTGGCAACCCCTTTCAAGCAAAGTGATTCTCGTCAGTCTCTGCTTGGGGCTACTTCAATGGCACACAAACCATAGCGATAGAACTTGGAACTACATTATTGTGCCAAGTTTCAAAGAGCTAACACAAACCGTGTTTGATTTAGAGTTCCAACTACATGTATCCATATAGGAGAAAACATAGTGAAACCTAAACATGAAAACGGTTACTGCAAAGGAACGGTTTAACCTAGAAGAACGAAATTTGGTGAGCCAAGTGGGATTGGTGTACTGATAACAAACTGCAAGGATCATCAAGATTGGGTGAAAAAATGTTTGCTGAGATTTCAGGAAACTCGCAGTTTTTTGGAAGCTTGGCAACCCCTTTCAATGAATGTGATTCTCGTCAGTTTCTGCTTGGGGCTACTTCAGTAGGACACAAACCATAGCGATAGAACTTGGAACTACATTATTGTGCCAAGTTTCAAAGAGCTAGCACAAACCGTGTTTGATTTAGAATTCCAACTACATGTATCCATATAGGAGAAAACAGAGTGAAACCTATACATGAAAACGGTTTCTGCAAAGGAACGGTTTAACCTAGCAGAACGAAGTTTGGTGAGCCAAGTGGAATTCGTGTACTGATAACAACCTGCAGGGATCATCAATATTGGGTGAAAAAATGTTTGCTGAGATTTCAGGAAACTCGTAGTTTTTTGGAAGCTTGGCAACACCTTTCAAGGAAAGTGATTCTCGTCAGTCTAGGCTTGGGGTACTTCAATGGCACACAAAAAATAGCGATATAACTTGGAACTACATTATTGTGCCAAGTTTCAAAGAGCTAGCACAAACCGTGTTTGATTTAGAATTCCAACTACATGTATCCATATAGGAGAAAACAGAGTGAAACCTAAACATGAAAACGGTTTGTGCAAAGGAAGGGTATAACCTAAAAGAACGAAATTGAGTGAGCCAAGTGGAATTCGTGTACTGATAACTACCTGCAAGTATCATCAAGATTGGGTAAGAAATGTTTGCTGACATTTCAGGATACTCGCAGTTTTTTGGAAGCTTGGCAACCCCTTTCAAGGAAAGTGATTCTGGTCAGTCTCTGCTTGGGGCTACTTCAAGAGCACACAAACCATAGCGATAGAACTTGGAACTACATTATTGTGCCAAGTTTCAAAGAGCTAGCACAAACCGTGTTTGATTTAGAGTTCCAACTACATGTATCCATATAGGAGAAAACAGAGAGAAACCTAAACATGAAAACGGTTACTGCAAAGGAACGGTTTAACCTAGAAGAACGAAATTTGGTGAGCCAAGTGGGATTCGTGTACTGATAACTACCTGCAAGGATCATCAAGATTGGGTGAAAAAATGTTTGCTGAGATTTCAGGAAACTCGTAGTTTTTTTTGAAGCTTGGCAACCCCTTTCAAGGAAAGTGATTCTCGTCAGTCTCTGATTGGGGCTACTTCAATGGCACACAAACCATGCGATAGAACATGGAACTACATTATTGTGGCAAGTTTCAAAGAGCTAGCACAAACCGTGTTTGATTTAGAATTCCAACTACATGTATCCATATAGAAGAAAACAGAGTGAAACCCAAACATGAAAACGGTTTCTGCAAAGGAACGGTTTCACCTAAAAGAACGAAATTTGGTGAGCCAAGTGGAATTCGTGTACTGATAACTACCTGCAAGTATCATCAAGATTGGGTGAAAAAATGTTTGCTGAGATTTCAGGAAACTCGTAGTTTTTTGGAAGCTTGGCAACCCCTTTCAATGAAAGTGATTCTGGTCAGTCTCTGCTTGTGGCTACTTCAATAGCACACAAACCATCGCGATAGAACTTGGAACTACATTATTGTGCCAAGTTTCAAAGAGCTAGCAGAAACCGTGTTTGATTTAGAGTTCCAACTACATGTATCCATATAGGAGAAAACAGAGTGAAACCTAAACATGAAAACGGTTACTGCAAAGGAACGGTTTAACCTAGAAGAACGAAATTTGGTGAGCCAAGTGGGATTGGTGTACTGATAACTACCTGCAAGGATCATCAAGATTGGGTGAAAAAATGTTTGCTGAGATTTCAGGAAACTCGTAGTTTTTTGGAAGCTTGGCAACCCCTTTCAAGGAAAGTGATTCTCGTCAGTCTCTGCTTGGGGCTACATCAATGGCACACAAACCATAGCGATAGAACTTGGAACTACATTATTGTGCCAAATTTCAAAGACCTAGCACAAACCGTGTTTGATTTAGAATTCCAACTACATGTATCCATATAGAAGAAAACAGAGTGAAACCTAAACATGAAAAAGGTTTCTGCAAAGGAATGGTTTAACCTAAAAGAACGAAATTTGGTGAGCCAAGTGGGATTCGTGTACTGATAACTACCTGCAAGTATCATCAAGATTGGGTGAAAAAATGTTTGCTGAGATTTCAGGAAACCTGTAGTTTTTTGGAAGCTTGGCAACCCCTTTCAATGAAAGTGATTCTGGTCAGTCTCTGCTTGGGGCTACTTCAATGGCACACAAACCATAGCGATAGAACTTGGAACTACATTATTGTGCCAAGTTTCAAAGAGCTAGCACAAACCGTGTTTGATTTAGAATTCCAAATACATGTATCCATATAGGAGAAAACAGAGTGAAACCTAAACATGAAAACGGTTTCTGCAAAGGAACGGTTTAACCTAGCAGAACGAAATTTGGTGAGCCAAGTGGGATTCGTGTACTGATAACTACCTGCAGGGATCATCAAGAATTGGGTGAAAAAATGTTTGCTGAGATTTCAGGAAACTCGTAGTTTTTTTGAAGCTTGGCAACCCCTTTCAAGGAAAGTGATTCTCGTCAGTCGCTGCTTGGGGCTACATCAATGGCACACAAAAAATAGCGATAGAACTTGGAACTACATTATTGTGCCAAGTTTCAAAGAGCTAGCACAAACCGTGTTTGATTTAGAATTCCAACTACATGTATCCATATAGGAGAAAACAGAGTGAAACCTAAACATGAAAACGGTTTCTGCAAAGGAGGGGTTTAACCTAAAAGAACGAAATTGAGTGAGCCAAGTGGAATTCGTGTCCTGATAACTACCTGCAAGGATCATCAAGATTGGGTGAAAAAATGTTTGCTGAGATTTCAGGAAACTCGCAGTTTTTTGGAAGCTTGGCAACCCCTTTCAATGAATGTGATTCACGTCAGTTTCTGCTTGGGGTACTTCAGAAGGACACAAACCATAGCGATAGAACTTGGAACTACATTATAGTGTCAAGTTTCAAAGAGCTAGCACAAACCGTGTTTGATTTAGAATTCCAACTACATGTATCCATATAGGAGAAAACAGAGTGAAACCTAAACATGAAAACTGTTTCTGCAAAGGAACGGTTTAACCTAGAAGAACGAAATTTGGTGAGCCAAGTGGGATTCATGTACTGATAACTACCTGCAACTGTCATCAAGATTGGGTGAAAAAATGTTTGCTGAGATTTTAGGAAACTCGTAGTTTTTTGGAAGCTTGGCAACCCCTTTCAATGAAAGTGATTCTGGTCAGTCTCTGCTTGAGGCTACTTCAATAGCACACAAACCATAGCGATAGAACTTGGAATTATATTATTGTGCCAAGTTTCAAAGAGCTAGCACAAACCGTGTTTGATTTAGAGTTCCAACTACATGTATCCATATAGGAGAAAACAGAGTGAAACCTAATAATGAAAACGGTTTCTGCAAAGGAACAGTTTAACCTAGAAGAACGAAATTTGGTGAGATAAGTGGGATTCGTGTACTGATAACTACTTGCAAGGATCATCAAGATTGGGTGAAAAAATGTTTGCTGAGATTTCAGGAAACTCGTAGTTTTTGGAAGCTTGGCAACCCATTTCAAGGAAAGTGATTCTCGTCAGTCTCTGCTTGGGGCTACTTCAATAGCACACAAACCATCGCGATAGAACTTGGAACTACATTATTGTGCCAAGTTTCAAAGAGCTAGCACAAACCGTGTTTCATTTAGAATTCCAACTACATGTATCCATATAGGAGAAAACAGAGTGAAACCTAAACATGAAAACGGTTTCCTCAAAGGAACGGTTCAACCTAAAAGAACGAAATTGAGTGAGCCAAGTGGGATTCGTGTACTGATAATTACGTGCAAGTATCTTCAAGATTGGGTGAAATATGTTTGCTGACATTTCAGGAAATTCGTCGTTTTTTTGAAGCTTGGCAACCCCTTTCAATGAAAGTGATTCTCGTCAGTCTCTGCTTGGGGCTACTTCAATGGCACACAAACCATAGCGATAGAACTTGGAACTACATTATTGTGCCAAGTTTCAAAGAGCTAGCACAAACCATGTTTGATTTAGAATTCCAACTACATGTATCCATATAGAAGAAAACAGAGTGAAACCTAAACATGAAAACGGTTTCTGCAAAGGAAAGGTTTCACCTAAAAGAACGAAATTTGGTGAGCCAAGTGGGATTCGTGTACTGATAACTACCTGCAAGTATCATCAAGATTGGGTGAAAAAATGTTTGCTGAGATTTCAGGAAACTCGTAGTTTTTTGGAAGCTTGGCAACCCCTTTCAATGAAAGTGATTCTCGTCAGTCTCTGCTTGGGGCTACTTCCAAAGAACACAAACCATCGCGATAGAACTTGGAACTACATTATTGTGCCAAGTTTCAAAGAGCTAGCACAAACCGTGTTTGATTTAGAGTTCCAACTACATGTATCCATATAGGAGAAAACAGAGTGAAACCTAAACATGAAAACGGTTTCTGCAAAGGAACGGTTTAACCTAGAAGAACGAAATTTGGTGAGATAAGTGGGATTCGTGTACTGATAACTACTTGCAAGGATCATCAAGATTGGGTGAAAAAATGTTTGCTGAGATTTCAGGAAACTCATATTTTTTTGGAAGCTTGGCAACCCATTTCAAGGAAAGTGATTCTCGTCAGTCTCTGCTTGGGGCTACTTCAATGGCACACAAACCATAGCGATAGAACTTGGAACTACATTATTGTGCCAAGTTTCAAAGAGCTAGCAGAAACCGTGTTTGATTTAGAGTTCCAACTACATGTATCCATATAGGAGAAAACAGAGTGAAACCTAAACATGAAAATGGTTCCTGCAAAGGAACGGTTTAACCTAGAAGAATGAAATTTGGTGAGCCAAGTGGGATTGGTGTACTGATAACTACCTGCAAGTATCATCAAGATTGGGTGAAAAAATGTTTGCTGAGATTTCAGGAAACTCGTAGTTTTTTGGAAGCTTGGCAACCCCTTTCAAGGAAAGTGATTCTCGTCAGTCTCTGCTTGGGGCTACTTCAATGGCACACAAACCATAGCGATAGAACTTGGAACTACATTATTGTGCCAAATTTCAAAGACTTAGCACAAACCGTATTTGATTTAGAATTCCAACTACATGTATCCATATAGAAGAAAACAGAGTGAAACCTAAACATGAAAAAGGTTTCTGCAAAGGAACAGTTTAACCTAAAAGAACGAAATTTGGTGAGCCAAGTGGGATTCGTGTACTGATAACTACCTGCAAGTATCATCAAGATTGGGTGAAAAAATGTTTGCTGAGATTTCAGGAAACTCGTAGTTTTTTGGAAGCTTGGCAACCCCTTTCAATGAAAGTGATTCTGGTCAGTCTCTGCTTGGGGCTACTTCAATGGCACACAAACCATAGCGATAGAACTTGGAACTACATTATTGTGCCAAGTTTCAAAGAGCTAGCACAAACCGTGTTTGATTTAGAGTTCCAACTAAATGTATCCATATAGAAGAAAACAGAGTGAAACCTAAATATGAAAACGGTTACTGCAAAGGAACGGTTTAACCTAGAAGAACGAAATTGGTGAGCCAAGTGGGATTGGTGTACTGATCATTAAATGGAAGTATCATCGAGATTCGGTGAAAAAATGTTTGCTGAGATTTCAGGAAACTCGCAGTTTTTTGGAAGCTTGGCAACCCCTTTCAATGAATGTGATTCTCGTCAGTCTCTGCTTGGGGCTACTTCAACAGGACACAAACCACAGCGATAGAACTTGGAACTACATTACTGTGCCAAGTTTCATAGAGCTAGCACAAACCGTGTTTGATTTAGAATTCAACTACATGTATCCATATAGGAGAAAACAGAGTGAAACCTAAACATGAAAACGGTTTCTGCAAAGGAACGGTTTAACCTACAAGAATGAAATTTGGTGAGCCAAGTGGGATTCATGTACTGATAACTACCTGCAAGTATCATCAAGATTGGGTGAAAAAATGTTTGCTGAGATTTCAGGAAACTCGTAGTTTTTTGGAAGCTTGGCAACCCCTTTCAATGAAAGTGATTCTGGTCAGTCTATGCTTGGGGCTATTTCAATAGCACACAAACCATAGCGATAGAACTTGAACTACATTATTGTGCCAAGTTTCAAAGAGCTAGCACAAACCGTGTTTGATTTAGAATTCCAACTACATGTATCCATATAGGAGAAAACAGAGTGAAACCTAAACATGAAAACGGTTTCTGCAAAGGAACGGTTTAACCTAGCAGAACGAAATTTGGTGAGCCAAGTGGGATTCGTGTACTGATAAATACCTGCAGGGATCATCAAGATTGGGTGAAAAAATGTTTGCTGAGATTTCAGGAAACTCGCAGTTTTTTTGAAGCTTGGCAACCCCTTTCAAGGAAAGTGATTCTCGTCAGTCTCTGCTTGGGGCTACATCAATGGCACACAAAAAATAGCGATAGAACTTGGAACTACATTATTGTGCCAAGTTTCAAAGAGCTAGCACAAACCGTGTTTGATTTAGAATTCCAACTACATATATCCATATAGGAGAAAACAGAGTGAAACCTAAACATGAAAACGGTTTCTGCAAAGGAAGGGTTTAACCTAAAAGAACGAAATTGAGTGAGCCAAGTGGAATTCGTGTACTGATAACTACCTGCAAGTATCATCAAGATTGGGTAAAAAATGTTTGCTGACATTTCAGGAAACTCGCAGTTTTTTGGAAGCTTGGCAACCCCTTTCAAGGAAAGTGATTCTCCTCAGTCTCTGCTTGGGGCTACTTCAATAGCACAAACCATAGCGATAGAACTTGGAACTACATTATTGTGCCAAGTTTCAAAGAGCTAGCACAAACCGTGTTTGATTTAGAGTTCCAACTACATGTATCCATATAGGAGAAAACAGAGTGAAACCTAAACATGAAAACGGTTACTGCAAAGGAACGGTTTAACCTAGAAGAACGAAATTTGGTGAGCCAAGTGGGATTTGTGTACTGATAACTACCTGCAAGGATCATCAAGATTGGGTGAAAAAATGTTTGCTGAGATTTCAGGAAACTCGCAGTTTTTTGGAAGCTTGGCAACCCCTTTCAATGAATGTGATTCACGTCAGTTTCTGCTTGGGGCTACTTCAGTAGGACACAAACCATAGCGATAGAACTTGGAACTACATTATTGTGTCAAGTTTCAAAGAGCTAGCACAAACCGTGTTTGATTTAGAATTCCAACTACATGTATCCATATAGGAGAAAACAGAGTGAAACCTAAACATGAAAACTGTTTCTGCAAAGGAACGGTTTAACCTAGAAGAACGAAATTTGGTGAGCCAAGTGGGATTCATGTACTGATAACTACCTGCAACTATCATCAAGATTGGGTGAAAAAATGTTTGCTGAGATTTTAGGAAACTCGTAGTTTTTTGGAAGCTTGGCAACCCCTTTCAATGAAAGTGATTCTGGTCAGTCTCTGCTTGAGGCTACTTCAATAGCACACAAACCATAGCGATAGAACTTGGAACTACATTATTGTGCCAAGTTTCAAAGAGCTAGCACAAACCGTGTTTGATTTAGAGTTCCAACTACATGTATCCATATAGGAGAAAACAGAGTGAAACCTAAACATGAAAACGGTTTCTGCAAAGGAAAGGTTTAACCTAGAAGAACGAAATTTGGTGAGCCAAGTGGGATTCGTGTACTGATAACTACCTGCAAGTATCATCAAGATTGGGTGAAAAAATGTTTGCTGACATTTCAGGAAACTCGTAGTTTTTTGGAAGCTTGGCAAGCCCTTTCAATGAAAGTGATTCTCGTCAGTCTCTGCTTAGGGATACTTCAATAGCACACAAACCATCGCGATAGAACTTGGAACTACATTATTGTGCCAAGTTTCAAAGAGCTAGCACAAACCGTGTTTGATTTAGAGTTCCAAATACATGTATCCATATAGGAGAAAACAGAGTGAAACCTATACATGAAAACGGATACTGCAAAGGAACGGTTTAACCTAGAAGAACGAAATTTGGTGAGCCAAGTGGGATTCGGGTACTGATAACTACCTGCAAGTATCATCAAGATTGGGTGAAAAAATGTTTGCTGAGATTTCAGGAAACTCGTAGTTTTTTGGAAGCTTGGCAACCCCTTTCAAGGAAAGTGATTCTCGTCAGTCTCTGCTTGGGGCTACTTCAATGGCACACAAACCATAGCGATAGAACTTGGAACTACATTATTGTGCCAAGTTTCAAAGAGCTAGCACAAACCGTGTTTGATTTAGAGTTCCAACTACATGTATCCATATAGGAGAAAACAGAGTGAAACCTAAACATGAAAACGGTTACTGCAAAGGAACGGTTTAACCTAGAAGAACGAAATTTGGTGAGCCAAGTGGGATTGGTGTACTGATCCTTAACTGGAAGTATCATCAAGATTCGGTGAAAAAATGTTTGCTGAGATTTCAGGAAACTCGAGGTTTTTTGGAAGCTTGGCAACCCCTTTCAATGAATGTGATTCTCGTCAGTCTCTGCTTGGTGCTACTTCAACAGGACACAAACCATAGCGATAAAACTTGGAACTACATTACTGTGCCAAGTTTCAAAGAGCTAGCACAAACCGTGTTTGATTTAGAATTCCAAATACATGTATCCATATAGGAGAAAACAGAGTGAAACCTAAACATGAAAACGGTTTCTGCAAAGGAACGGTTTAACCTAGAAGAATGAAATTTGGTGAGCCAAGTGGGATTTGTGTACTGATAACTACCTGCAAGTATCATCATGATTGGGTGAAAAAATGTTTGCTGACATTTCAGGAAACTCGCAGTATTTTGGAAGCTTGGCAACCCCTTTCAAGGAAAGTGATTCTCCTCAGTCTCTGCTTGGGGCTATTTCAATAGCACAAACCATAGCGATAGAACTTGGAACTACATTATTGTGCCAAGTTTCAAAGAGATAGCACAAACCGTGTTTGATTTAGAGTTCCAACTACATGTATCCATATAGGAGAAAACAGAGTGAAACCTAAACATGAAAACGGTTACTGCAAAGGAACGGTTTAACCTAGAAGAACGAAATTTGGTGAGCCAAGTGGGATTTGTGTACTGATAACTACCTGCAAGGATCATCAAGATTGGGTGAAAAAATGTTTGCTGAGATTTCAGGAAACTCGCAGTTTTTTGGAAGCTTGGCAACCCCTTTCAATGAATGTGATTCTCGTCAGTTTCTGCTTGGGGCTACTTCAGTAGGACACAAACCATAGCGATAGAACTTGGAACTACATTATTGTGTCAAGTTTCAAAGAGCTAGCACAAACCGTGTTTGATTTAGAATTCCAACTACATGTATCCATATAGGAGAAAACAGAGTGAAACCTAAACATGAAAACTGTTTCTGCAAAGGAACGGTTTAACCTAGAAGAACGAAATTTGGTGAGCCAAGTGGGATTCATGTACTGATAACTACCTGCAACTATCATCAAGATTGGGTGAAAAAATGTTTCCTGAGATTTTAGGAAACTCGTAGTTTTTTGGAAGCTTGGCAACCCCTTTCAATGAAAGTGATTCTGGTCAGTCTCTGCTTGAGGCTACTTCAATAGCACACAAACCATAGCGATAGAACTTGGAATTACATTATTGTGCCAAGTTTCAAAGAGCTAGCACAAACCGTGTTTGATTTAGAGTTCCAAATACATGTATCCATATAGGAGAAAACAGAGTGAAACCTAAAAATGAAAACGGTTTCTGCAAAGGAACGGTTTAACCTAGAAGAACGAAATTTGGTGAGATAAGTGGGATTCGTGTACTGATAACTACTTGCAAGGATCATCAAGATTGGGTGAAAAAATGTTTGCTGAGATTTCAGGAAACTCGTAGTTTTTGGAAGCTTGGCAACCCATTTCAAGGAAAGTGATTCTCGTCAGTCTCTGCTTGGGGCTACTTCAATGGCACACAAACCATAGCGATAGAACTTGGAACTACATTATTGTGCCAAGTTTCAAAGAGCTAGCACAAACCGTGTTTCATTTAGAATTCCAACTACATGTATCCATATAGGAGAAAACAGAGTGAAACCTAAACATGAAAACGGTTTCCTCAAAGGAACGGTTCAACCTAAAAGAACGAAATTTGGTGAGCCAAGTGGGATTCGTGTACTGATAACTACCTGCAAGTATCATCAAGATTGGTTGAAAAAATGTTTGCTGACATTTCAGGAAACTCGTAGTTTTTTGGAAGCTTGGCAACCCCTTTCAATGAAAGTGATTCTCGTCAGTCTCTGCTTAGGGATACTTCAATAGCACACAAACCAACGCGATAGAACTTGGAACTACATTATTGTGCCATGTTTCAAAGAGCTAGCACAAACCGTGTTTGATTTAGAGTTGCAAATACATGTATCCATATAGGAGAAAACAGAGTGAAACCTAAACATGAAAACGGTTTCCTCAAAGGAACGGTTCAACCTAAAAGAACGAAATTTGGTGAGCCAAGTGGGATTCGTGTACTGATAACTACCTGCAAGTATCATCAAGATTGGTTGAAAAAATGTTTGCTGACATTTCAGGAAACTCGTAGTTTTTTGGAAGCTTGGCAACCCCTTTCAATGAAAGTGATTCTCGTCAGTCTCTGCTTAGGGATACTTCAATAGCACACAAACCAACGCGATAGAACTTGGAACTACATTATTGTGCCATGTTTCAAAGAGCTAGCACAAACCGTGTTTGATTTAGAGTTGCAAATACATGTATCCATATAGGAGAAAACAGAGTGAAACCTATACATGAAAACGGATACTGCAAAGGAACGGTTTAACCTAGAAGAACGAAATTTGGTGAGCCAAGTGGGATTCGGGTACTGATAACTACCTGCAAGGATCATCAAGATTGGGTGAAAAAATGTTTGCTGAGATTTCAGGAAACTCGTAGTTTTTTGGAAGCTTGGCAACCCCTTTCAAGGAAAGTGATTCTCGTCAGTCTCTGCTTGGGGCTACTTCAATGGCACACAAACCATAGCGATAGAACTTGGAACTACATTATTGTGCCAAGTTTCAAAGAGCTCGCACAAACCGTGTTTGATTTAGAGTTCCAACTACATGTATCCATATAGGAGAAAACAGAGTGAAACCTAAACATGAAAACGGTTACTGCAAAGGAACGGTTTAACCTAGAAGAACGAAATTTGGTGAGCCAAGTGGGATTGGTGTACTGATCATTAAATGGAAGTATCATCAAGTTTCGGTGAAAAAATGTTTGCTGAGATTTCAGGAAACTCGCAGTTTTTTGGAAGCTTGGCAACCCCTTTCAATGAATGTGATTCTCGTCAGTCTCTGCTTGGGGCTACTTCAACAGGACACAAACCATAGCGATAGAACTTGGAACTACATTACTGTGCCAAGTTTCAAAGAGCTAGCACAAACCGTGTTTGATTTAGAATTCCAACTACATGTATCCATATAGGAGAAAACAGAGTGAAACCTAAACATGAAAACGGTTTCTGCAAAGGAACGGTTTAACCTAGAAGAATGAAATTTGGTGAGCCAAGTGGGATTCATGTACTGATAACTACCTGCAAGTATCATCAAGATTGGGTAAAAAAATGTTTGCTGACATTTCAGGAAACTCGCAATTTTTGGAAGCTTGGCAACCCCTTTCAATGAAAGGGATTCTGGTCAGTCTCTGCTTGGGGCTACTTCAATAGCACACAAACCATCGCGATAGAACTTGGAACTACATTATTGTGCCAAGTTTCAAAGAGCTAGCACAAACCGTGTTTGATTTAGAGTTCCAACTACATGTATCCATATAGGAGAAAACAGAATGAAACCTAAACATGAAAACGGTTACTGCAAAGGAACGGTTTAACCTAGAAGAACGAAATTTGGTGAGCCAAGTGGGATTCGTGTACTGATAACTACCTGCAAGGATCATCAAGATTGGGTGAAAAAATGTTTGCTGAGATTTCAGGAAACTCGTAGTTTTTTGGAAGCTTGGCAACCCCTTTCAAGGAAAGTGATTCTCGTCAGTCTCTGCTTGGGGCTACTTCAATGGCACACAAACCATAGCGATAGAACTTGGAACTACATTATTGTGCCAAGTTTCAAAGAGCTAGCACAAACCGTGTTTGATTGAGAGTTCCAACTACATGTATCCATATAGGAGAAAACAGAGTGAAACCTAAACATGAAAACGGTTTCTGCAAAGGAACGGTTTAACCTAGAAGAACAAAATTTGGTGAGCCAAGTGGGATTTGTGTACTGATAACTACCTGCAAGTATCATCATGATTGGGTGAAAAAATGTTTGCTGAGATTTCAGGAAACTCGTAGTTTTTGGAAGCTTGGCAACCCATTTCAAGGAAAGTGATTCTCGTCAGTCTCTGCTTGGGGCTACTTCAATAGCACACAAACCATCGCGATAGAACATGGAACTACATTATTGTGCCAAGTTTCAAAGAGCTAGCACAAACCGTGTTTGATTTAGAGTTCCAACTACATGTATCCATATAGGAGAAAACAGAGTGAAACCTAAACATGAAAACGGTTTCTGCAAAGGAACGGTTTCACCTAAAAGAACGAAATTTGGTGAGCCAAGTGGGATTCGTGTACTGATAACTACCTGCAAGTATCATCAAGATTGGGTGAAAAAATGTTTGCTGAGATTTCAGGAAACTCGTAGTTTTTTGGAAGCTTGGCAACCCCTTTCAATGAATGTGATTCTCGTCAGTTTCTGCTTGGGGCTACTTCAGTAGGACACAAACCATAGCGATAGAACTTGGAACTACATTATTGTGCCAAGTTTCAAAGAGCTAGCACAAACCGTGTTTCATTTAGAATTCCAACTACATGTATCCATATAGGAGAAAACAGAGTGAAACCTAAACATGAAAACGGTTTCTGCAAAGGAAAGGTTTAACCTAGAAGAACGAAATTTGGTGAGCCAAGTGGGATTCGTGTACTGATAACTACCTGCAAGTATCATCAAGATTGGGTAAAAAAATGTTTGCTGACATTTCAGGAAACTCGCAATTTTTGGAAGCTTGGCAACCCCTTTCAATGAAAGGGATTCTGGTCAGTCTCTGCTTGGGGCTACTTCAATAGCACACAAACCATCGCGATAGAACTTGGAACTACATTATTGTGCCAAGTTTCAAAGAGCTAGCACAAACCGTGTTGATTTAGAGTTCCAACTACATGTATCCATATAGGAGAAAACAGAATGAAACCTAAACATGAAAACGGTTACTGCAAAGGAACGGTTTAACCTAGAAGAACGAAATTTGGTGAGCCAAGTGGGATTCGTGTACTGATAACTACCTGCAAGGATCATCAAGATTGGGTGAAAAAATGTTTGCTGAGATTTCAGGAAACTCGTAGTTTTTTGGAAGCTTGGCAACCCCTTTCAAGGAAAGTGATTCTCGTCAGTCTCTGCTTGGGGCTACTTCAATGGCACACAAACCATAGCGATAGAACTTGGAACTACATTATTGTGCCAAGTTTCAAAGAGCTAGCACAAACCGTGTTTGATTTAGAGTTCCAAATACATGTATCCATATAGGAGAAAACAGAGTGAAACCTAAACATGAAAACGGTTTCTGCAAAGGAACGGTTTTACCTAGAAGAACAAAATTTGGTGAGCCAAGTGGGATTTGTGTACTGATAACTACCTGCAAGTATCATCATGATTGGGTGAAAAAATGTTTGCTGAGATTTCAGGAAACTCGTAGTTTTTGGAAGCTTGGCAACCCATTTCAAGGAAAGTGATTCTCGTCAGTCTCTGCTTGGGGCTACTTCAATAGCACACAAACCATCGCGATAGAACATGGAACTACATTATTGTGCCAAGTTTCAAAGAGCTAGCACAAACCGTGTTTGATTTAGAGTTCCAACTACATGTATCCATATAGGAGAAAACAGAGTGAAACCTAAACATGAAAACGGTTTCTGCAAAGGAACGGTTTCACCTAAAAGAACGAAATTTGGTGAGCCAAGTGGGATTCGTGTACTGATAACTACCTGCAAGTATCATCAAGATTGGGTGAAAAAATGTTTGCTGAGATTTCAGGAAACTCGTAGTTTTTTGGAAGCTTGGCAACCCCTTTCAATGAATGTGATTCTCGTCAGTTTCTGCTTGGGGCTACTTCAGTAGGACACAAACCATAGCGATACAACTTGGAACTACATTATTGTGCCAAGTTTCAAAGAGCTAGCACAAACCGTGTTTCATTTAGAATTCCAACTACATGTATCCATATAGGAGAAAACAGAGTGAAACCTAAACATGAAAACGGTTTCTGCAATGGAACGGTTTAACCTAAAAGAATGAAATTGAGTGAGCCAAGTGGGATTCGTGTACTGATAACTACCTGCAAGTATCATCAACATTGGGTGAAAAAATGTTTGCTGAGATTTCAGGAAACTCGTAGTTTTTTGGAAGCTTGGCAACCCCTTTCAATGAAAGTGATTCTGGTCAGTCTCTGCTTGGGGCTACTTCAATAGCACACAAACCATAGCGATAGAACTTGGAATTACATTATTGTGCCAAGTTTCAAAGAGCTAGCACAAACCGTGTTTGATTTAGAATTCCAACTACATGTAACCATATAGGAGAAATCAGAGTGAAACCTAAACATGAAAACGGTTCCTGCAAAGGAACGGTTTAACCTAGAAGAACGAAATTTGGTGAACCAAGTGGGATTCGTGTACTGATAACTACCTGCAAGTATCATCATGATTGGGTGAAAAAATGTTTGCTGAGATTTCAGGAAACTCGTAGTTTTTTGGAAGCTTGGCAACCCCTTTCAATGAAAGTGATTCTATTCATTCTCTGCTTGGGAATACTTCAATAGCACACAAACCATAGCGATAGAACTTGGAACTACATTATTGTGCCAAGTTTCAAAGAGCTAGCACAAACCGTGTTTGATTTAGAGTTCCAACTACATGAATCCATATAGGAGAAAACAGAGTGAAACCTAAACATGAAAACGGTTACTGCAAAGGAACGGTTTAAACTAGAAGAACGAAATTTGGTGAGCCAATTGGGATTGGTGTACTGATCATTAAATGGAAGTATCATCAAGATTGGGTGAAAAAATGTTTGCTGAGATTTCAGGAAACTCGTAGTTTTTTGGAAGTTTGGCAACCCCTTTCAATTAAAGTGATTCTCGTCAGTCTCTGCTTGGGGCTACTTCACTAGGAAATATACCATAGCGATAGAACTTGGTACTACATTATTGTGCCAAGTTTCAAAGAGCTACCACAAACGGTGTTTGATTTAGAGTTCCAACTACATGTATCCATAGAGGAGACAACAGAGTGAAACCTAAACATGAAAACGGTTCCTGCAAAGGAACGGTTTAACCTAGAAGAACGAAATTTAGAGAGCCAAGTGGGATTCGTGTACTGATAACTACCTGCAAGGATCATCAAGATTGGGTGAAAAAATGTTTGCTCAGATTTCAGGAAACTCGTAGTTTTTTGGAAGCTTGGCAACCCCTTTCAATGAAAGTGATTCTCATCAGTCTCTGCTTGGGGCTACTTCAATAGCACACAAACCATAGTGATAGAACTTGGAACTACATTATTGTGCCAAGTTTCAAAGAGCTAGCACAAACCGTGTTTGATTTAGAGTTCCAACTACATGTATCCATATAGGAGAAAACAGAGTGAAACCTAAACATGAAAACGGTTACTGCAAAGGAACGGTTTAACCGAGAAGAACGAAATTTGGTGAGCCAAGTGGGATTGGTGTACTGATTATTAAATTGAAATATCATCAAGATTGGGTGCAAAAATGTTTGCTGAGATTTCAGGAAACTCGTAGTTTTTTGGAAGCTTGGCAACCCCTTTCATTGAAAGTGATTCTCGTCAGTCTCTGCTTGGGGCTACTTCACT